>NW_026800404.1:0-80041 GCF_032191835.1 Heteronotia binoei
AGGCTATAATGGAGAATGGAAAAACATCCAAAAATTTTCCCCATCAAGCTTGTAGCATTCAGTGTGATACTAAAAATACTTCTTACCCCCCAACCCTAAACCCAACCCCAATATTCACCCAAACATAAGTGTGTCCAAAACTATAACCCTAACCCTAACCCTTACCATATGGGCCCATTCGTTTTAATGAATCTCATAGGCTATAATGGAGAATGGAAAAACATCCAAAAATTTTTCCCATCAAGCGTATACCATTCAGTGTGATATGAAAAATACATCTTACCCAACCCTAAACCCAACCCCAATATTCACCCAAACATAAGTGTGTTCTGAACTCTAACCCTAACCCTAACCCTTACCATATGGGCCCATTCATTTAAATGAATCTCATAGGCTATAATGGAGAATGGAAAAACATCCAAAATTTTTTCCACATCAAGAGTGTACCATTCAGTGAGATATTAAAAATACATCTTACCCAACCCTAAACCCAACCCCAATATTCACCCAAACATTAGTGTGTCCTGAACTCTAACCCTAACCCTAACCCTTACCATATGGGCCCATTCATTCTAATGAATCTCATAGGCTATAATGGAGAATGTAAAAACATCCAAATTTTTTTCCCATCAAGCGTGTACCATTCAGTGTGATATTAAAAATACATCTTACCCAACCCTAAACCCAACCCCAATATTCAACCAAACATAAGTGTGTCCTGAACTCTAAACCTAACCCTAACCCTTACCATATGGGCCCATTCATTTTAATGAATCTCATAGGCTATAATGGAGAATGGAAAAACATCCAAAAAAATTTCCCATCAAACGTATACCATTCAGTGTGATATTAAAAATACATCTTACCCAACCCTAAACCCAACCCCAATATTCACCCAAACATAAGTGTGTCCTGAACTCTAACCCTTACCCTAACCCTTACCATAAGGGGCCCATTCATTTTAATGAATCTCATAGGCTATAATGGAGAATGGAAAAACATCCAAAAATTTTTCCCATCAAGCGTATACCATTCAGTGTGATATTAAAAATACATCTTACCCAACCATAATCCCAACCCCAATATTCACCCAAACATAAGTGTGTCCTGAACTCTAACCCTAACCCTTACCATATGGGCCCATTCATTCTAATGAATCTCATAGGCTATAATGGAGAATGTAAAAACATCCAAAATTTTTCCACATCAAGGGTGTACCATTCAGTGAGACATTAAATATACATCTTACCCAACCCTAAACCCAACCCCAATATTCACCCAAACATAAGTGTGTCCTGAACTCTAACCCTAACCCTAACCCTTACCATATGGGCCCATTCATTCTAATGAATCTCTTAGGCTATAATGGAGAATGGAAAAACATCCAAAATTTTTCCCCATCAAGAGTGTACCATTCAGTGTGATATTAAAAATACATCTTACCCAACCCTAAACCCAACCCCAATATTCACCCAAACATAAGTGTGTCCTGAACTCTAACCCTAACCCTAACCCTTACCATATGGGCCCATTCATTCTAATGAATCTCATAGGCTATAATGGAGAATGGAAAAACATCCAAAAATTTTCCCCATCAAGCTTGTAGCATTCAGTGTGATATTAAAAATACATCTTACCCAACCCTAAAACCAACCCCAATATTCACCCAAACATAAGTGTGTCCTGAACTCTAACCCTAACCCTAACCCTTACCATAAGGGCCCATTCATTTTAATGAATCTCATAGGCTATAATGGAGAATGGAAAAACATCCAAAAATTTTTCCCATCAAGCGTATACCATTCAGTGTGATATTAAAAATACATCTTACCCAACCATAATCCCAACCCCAATATTCACCCAAACATAAGTGTGTCCTGAACTCTAACCCTAACCCTTACCATATGGGCCCATTCATTCTAATGAATCTCATAGGCTATAATGGAGAATGTAAAAACATCCAAAATTTTTCCACATCAAGGGTGTACCATTCAGTGAGACATTAAATATACATCTTACCCAACCCTAAACCCAACCCCAATATTCACCCAAACATAAGTGTGTCCTGAACTCTAACCCTAACCCTTACCATATGGGCCCATTCATTCTAATGAATCTCTTAGGCTATAATGGAGAATGGAAAAACATCCGAAATTTTTCCCCATCAAGAGTGTACCATTCAGTGTGATATTAAAAATACATCTTACCCAACCCTAAACCCAACCCCAATATTCACCCAAACATAAGTGTGTCCTGAACTCTAACCCTAACCCTAACCCTTACCATATGGGCCCATTCATTCTAATGAATCTCATAGGCTATAATGGAGAATGGAAAAACATCCAAAAATTTTCCCCATCAAGCTTGTAGCATTCAGTGTGATATTAAAAATACTTCTTACCCAACCCTAAACCCAACCCCAATATTCACCCAAACATAAGTGTGTCCAAAACTATAACCCTAACCCTAACCCTTACCATATGGGCCCATTCGTTTTAATGAATCTCATAGGCTATAATGGAGAATGGAAAAACATCCAAAAATTTTTCCCATCAAGCGTATACCATTCAGTGTGATATGAAAAATACATCTTACCCAACCCTAAACCCAACCCCAATATTCACCCAAACATAAGTGTGTTCTGAACTCTAACCCTAACCCTAACCCTTACCATATGGGCCCATTCATTTAAATGAATCTCATAGGCTATAATGGAGAATGGAAAAACATCCAAAATTTTTTTCCACATCAAGAGTGTACCATTCAGTGAGATATTAAAAATACATCTTACCCAACCCTAAACCCAACCCCAATATTCACCCAAACATTAGTGTGTCCTGAACTCTAACCCTAACCCTAACCCTTACCATATGGGCCCATTCATTCTAATGAATCTCATAGGCTATAATGGAGAATGTAAAAACATCCAAATTTTTTTCCCATCAAGCGTGTACCATTCAGTGTGATATTAAAAATACATCTTACCCAACCCTAAACCCAACCCCAATATTCAACCAAACATAAGTGTGTCCTGAACTCTAAACCTAACCCTAACCCTTACCATATGGGCCCATTCATTTTAATGAATCTCATAGGCTATAATGGAGAATGGAAAAACATCCAAAAAAATTTCCCATCAAACGTATACCATTCAGTGTGATATTAAAAATACATCTTACCCAACCCTAAACCCAACCCCAATATTCACCCAAACATAAGTGTGCCCTGAACTGTAACCCTGACCCTAACCCTTACCATATGGGCTCATTCATTTTAATGAATCTCATAGGCTATAATGGAGAATGGAAAAACATCGAAAAATTTTTCCACATCAAGAGTGTACCATTCAGTGAGATATTAAAAATACATCTTACCCAACCCTAAACCCAACCCCAATATTCACCCAAACATAAGTGTGTCCTGAACTCTAACGCTAAACCTAACCCTTACCATATGGGCCCATTCATTCTAATGAATCTCATAGGCTATAATGGAGAATGGAAAAACATCCAAATTTTTTTCCCATCAAGCGTGTACCATTCAGTGTGATATTAAAAATACATCTTACCCAACCCTAAACCCAACCCCAATATTCACCCAAACATAAGTGTGTCCTGAACTCTAACCCTAACCCTTACCTTAAGGGCCCATTCATTTTAATGAATCTCATAGGCTATAATGGAGAATGGAAAAACATCCAAAAAATTTTCCCATCAAGCGTATACCATTCAGTGTGATATTAAAAATACATCTTACCCAACCCTAAACCCAACCCCAATATTCCCCCAAACATAAGTGTGTCCTGAACTCTAACCCTAACCCTAACCCTTACCATATGGGCCCATTCATTCTAATGAATATCTTAGGCTATAATGGAGAATGGAAAAACATCCAAAATTTTTCCCCATCAAGAGTGTACCATTCAGTGTGATACTAAAAATACATCTTACCCAACCCTAAACCCAAACCCAATATTCACCCAAACATAAGTGTGTCCTGAACTGTAACCCTAACCCTAACCCTTACCTTATGGGCCCATTCATTTTAATGAATCTCATAGGCTATAATGGAGAATGGAAAAACATCCAAAATTTTTCCACATCAAGAGTGTACCATTCAGTGAGATATTAAAAATACATCTTACCCAACCCTAAAACCAACCCCAATATTCACCCAAACATAAGTGTGTCCTGAACTCTAACCCTAACCCTTACCATATGGGCCCATTCATTCTAATGAATCTTATAGGCTATAATGGAGAATGGAAAAACATCCAAAAATTTTCCCCATCAAGCTTGTAGCATTCAGTGTGATATTAAAAATACATCTTACCCAACCCTAAACCCAACCCCAATATTCACCCAAACATAAGTGTGTCCTGAACTCTAACCCTAACCCTAACCCTTACCATATGGGCCCGTTCATTTTAATGAATCTCATAGGCTATAATGGAGAATGGAAAAACATCCAAAAAATTTTCCCATCAAGCGTATACCATTCAGTGTGATATTAAAAATACATCTTACCCAACCATAATCCCAACCCCAATATTCACCCAAACATAAGTGTGTCCTGAACTCTAACCCTAACCCTTACCATATGGGCCCATTCATTCTAATGAATCTCATAGGGTATAATGGAGAATGTTAAAACATCCAAAAATTTTCCACATCAAGGGTGTACCATTCAGTGAGACATTAAATATACATCTTTCCCAACCCTAAACCCAACCCCAATATTCACCCAAACATAAGTGTGTCCTGAACTCTAACCCTAACCCTAACCCTTACCATATGGGCCCATTCATTCTAATGAATCTCTTAGGCTATAATGGAGAATGGAAAAACATCCAAAAATTTTCCCCATCAAGCGTGTACCATTCAGTGTGATATTAAAAATACATCTTACCCAACCCTAAACCCAACCCCAATATTCACCCAAACATAAGTGTGTCCTGAACTCTAACCCTAACCCTAACCCTTACCATATGGGCCCATTCATTCTATTGAATCTCTTAGGCTATAATGGAGAATGGAAAAACATCCAAAATTTTTCCCCATCAAGCGTGTACCATTCAGTGTGATATTAAAAATACATCTTACCCAACCCTAAACCCAACCCCAATATTCACCCAAACATAAGTGTGTCCTGAACTCTAACCCTAACCCTAACCCTTACCATATGGGCCCATTCATTCTAATGAATCTCATAGGCTATAATGGAGAATGGAAAAACATCCAAAAATTTTCCCCATCAAGCTTGTAGCATTCAGTGTGATATGAAAAATACATCTTACCCAACCCTACACCCAACCCCAATATTCACCCAAACATAAGTGTGTTCTGAACTCTAACCCTAACCCTAACCCTTACCATATGGGCCCATTCATTTAAATGAATCTCATAGGCTATAATGGAGAATGGAAAAACATCCAAAATTTTTCCACATCAAGAGTGTACCATTCAGTGAGATATTAAAAATACATCTTACCCAACCCTAAACCCAACCCCAATATTCACCCAAACATAAGTGTGTCCTGAACTCTAACCCTAACCCTAACCCTTACCATATGGGCCCATTCATTCTAATGAATCTCATAGGCTATAATGGAGAATGCAAAAACATCCAAATTTTTTTCCCATCAAGCGTGTACCATTCAGTGTGATATTAAAAATACATCTTACCCAACCCTAAACCCAACCCCAATATTCACCCAAACATAAGTGTGTCCTGAACTCTAACCCTAACCCTAACCCTTACCATATGGGCCCATTCATTCTAATGAATCTCATAGGCTATAATGGAGAATGGAAAAACATCCAAAAATTTTCCCCATCAAGCTTGTAGCATTCAGTGTGATATGAAAAATACATCTTACCCAACCCTACACCCAACCCCAATATTCACCCAAACATAAGTGTGTTCTGAACTCTAACCCTAACCCTAACCCTTACCATATGGGCCCATTCATTTAAATGAATCTCATAGGCTATAATGGAGAATGGAAAAACATCCAAAATTTTTCCACATCAAGAGTGTACCATTCAGTGAGATATTAAAAATACATCTTACCCAACCCTAAACCCAACCCCAATATTCACCCAAACATAAGTGTGTCCTGAACTCTAACCCTAACCCTAACCCTTACCATATGGGCCCATTCATTCTAATGAATCTCATAGGCTATAATGGAGAATGCAAAAACATCCAAATTTTTTTCCCATCAAGCGTGTACCATTCAGTGTGATATTAAAAATACATCTTACCCAACCCTAAACCCAACCCCAATATTCACCCAAACATAAGTGTGCCCTGAACTGTAACCCTGACCCTAACCCTTACCATATGGGCTCATTCATTTTAATGAATCTCATAGGCTATAATGGAGAATGGAAAAACATCGAAAAATTTTTCCACATCAAGAGTGTACCATTCAGTGAGACATTAAAAATACATCTTACCCAACCCTAAAACCAACCCCAATATTCACCCCAACATAAGTGTGTCCTGAACTCTAACCCTAAACCTAACCCTTACCATATGGGCCCATTCATTCTAATGAATCTCATAGGCTATAATGGAGAATGGAAAAACATCCAAATTTTTTTCCCATCAAGCGTGTACCATTCAGTGTGATATTAAAAATACATCTTACCCAACCCTAAACCCAACCCCAATATTCACCCAAACATAAGTGTGTCCTGAACTCTAACCCTAACCCTTACCTTAAGGGCCCATTCATTTTAATGAATCTCATAGGCTATAATGGAGAATGGAAAAACATCCAAAAAAATTTCCCATCAAGCGTATACCATTCAGTGTGATATTAAAAATACATCTTACCCAACCCTAAACCCAACCCCAATATTCCCCCAAACATAAGTGTGTCCTGAACTCTAACCCTAACCCTAACCCTTACCATATGGGCCCATTCATTCTAATGAATATCTTAGGCTATAATGGAGAATGGAAAAACATCCAAAATTTTTCCCCATCAAGAGTGTACCATTCAGTGTGATACTAAAAATACATCTTACCCAACCCTAAACCCAAACCCAATATTCACCCAAACATAAGTGTGTCCTGAACTGTAACCCTAACCCTAACCCTTACCTTATGGGCCCATTCATTTTAATGAATCTCATAGGCTATAATGGAGAATGGAAAAACATCCAAAATTTTTCCACATCAAGAGTGTACCATTCAGTGAGATATTAAAAATACATCTTACCCAACCCTAAAACCAACCCCAATATTCACCCAAACATAAGTGTGTCCTGAACTCTAACCCTAACCCTTACCATATGGGCCCATTCATTCTAATGAATCTTATAGGCTATAATGGAGAATGGAAAAACATCCAAAAATTTTCCCCATCAAGCTTGTAGCATTCAGTGTGATATTAAAAATACATCTTACCCAACCCTAAACCCAACCCCAATATTCACCCAAACATAAGTGTGTCCTGAACTCTAACCCTAACCCTAACCCTTACCATATGGGCCCGTTCATTTTAATGAATCTCATAGGCTATAATGGAGAATGGAAAAACATCCAAAAAATTTTCCCATCAAGCGTATACCATTCAGTGTGATATTAAAAATACATCTTACCCAACCATAATCCCAACCCCAATATTCACCCAAACATAAGTGTGTCCTGAACTCTAACCCTAACCCTTACCATATGGGCCCATTCATTCTAATGAATCTCATAGGGTATAATGGAGAATGTTAAAACATCCAAAAATTTTCCACATCAAGGGTGTACCATTCAGTGAGACATTAAATATACATCTTTCCCAACCCTAAACCCAACCCCAATATTCACCCAAACATAAGTGTGTCCTGAACTCTAACCCTAACCCTAACCCTTACCATATGGGCCCATTCATTCTAATGAATCTCTTAGGCTATAATGGAGAATGGAAAAACATCCAAAAATTTTCCCCATCAAGCGTGTACCATTCAGTGTGATATTAAAAATACATCTTACCCAACCCTAAACCCAACCCCAATATTCACCCAAACATAAGTGTGTCCTGAACTCTAACCCTAACCCTAACCCTTACCATATGGGCCCATTCATTCTATTGAATCTCTTAGGCTATAATGGAGAATGGAAAAACATCCAAAATTTTTCCCCATCAAGCGTGTACCATTCAGTGTGATATTAAAAATACATCTTACCCAACCCTAAACCCAACCCCAATATTCACCCAAACATAAGTGTGTCCTGAACTCTAACCCTAACCCTAACCCTTACCATATGGGCCCATTCATTCTAATGAATCTCATAGGCTATAATGGAGAATGGAAAAACATCCAAAAATTTTCCCCATCAAGCTTGTAGCATTCAGTGTGATATGAAAAATACATCTTACCCAACCCTACACCCAACCCCAATATTCACCCAAACATAAGTGTGTTCTGAACTCTAACCCTAACCCTAACCCTTACCATATGGGCCCATTCATTTAAATGAATCTCATAGGCTATAATGGAGAATGGAAAAACATCCAAAATTTTTCCACATCAAGAGTGTACCATTCAGTGAGATATTAAAAATACATCTTACCCAACCCTAAACCAACCCCAATATTCACCCAAACATAAGTGTGTCCTGAACTCTAACCCTAACCCTAACCCTTACCATATGGGCCCATTCATTCTAATGAATCTCATAGGCTATAATGGAGAATGCAAAAACATCCAAATTTTTTTCCCATCAAGCGTGTACCATTCAGTGTGATATTAAAAATACATCTTACCCAACCCTAAACCCAACCCCAATATTCACCCAAACATAAGTGTGTCCTGAACTCTAACCCTAACCCTAACCCTTACCATATGGGCCCATTCATTCTAATGAATCTCATAGGCTATAATGGAGAATGGAAAAACATCCAAAAATTTTCCCCATCAAGCTTGTAGCATTCAGTGTGATATGAAAAATACATCTTACCCAACCCTACACCCAACCCCAATATTCACCCAAACATAAGTGTGTTCTGAACTCTAACCCTAACCCTAACCCTTACCATATGGGCCCATTCATTTAAATGAATCTCATAGGCTATAATGGAGAATGGAAAAACATCCAAAATTTTTCCACATCAAGAGTGTACCATTCAGTGAGATATTAAAAATACATCTTACCCAACCCTAAACCCAACCCCAATATTCACCCAAACATAAGTGTGTCCTGAACTCTAACCCTAACCCTAACCCTTACCATATGGGCCCATTCATTCTAATGAATCTCATAGGCTATAATGGAGAATGCAAAAACATCCAAATTTTTTTCCCATCAAGCGTGTACCATTCAGTGTGATATTAAAAATACATCTTACCCAACCCTAAACCCAACCCCAATATTCACCCAAACATAAGTGTGCCCTGAACTGTAACCCTGACCCTAACCCTTACCATATGGGCTCATTCATTTTAATGAATCTCATAGGCTATAATGGAGAATGGAAAAACATCGAAAAATTTTTCCACATCAAGAGTGTACCATTCAGTGAGACATTAAAAATACATCTTACCCAACCCTAAAACCAACCCCAATATTCACCCCAACATAAGTGTGTCCTGAACTCTAACCCTAAACCTAACCCTTACCATATGGGCCCATTCATTCTAATGAATCTCATAGGCTATAATGGAGAATGGAAAAACATCCAAATTTTTTTCCCATCAAGCGTGTACCATTCAGTGTGATATTAAAAATACATCTTACCCAACCCTAAACCCAACCCCAATATTCACCCAAACATAAGTGTGTCCTGAACTCTAACCCTAACCCTTACCTTAAGGGCCCATTCATTTTAATGAATCTCATAGGCTATAATGGAGAATGGAAAAACATCCAAAAAAATTTCCCATCAAGCGTATACCATTCAGTGTGATATTAAAAATACATCTTACCCAACCCTAAACCCAACCCCAATATTCCCCCAAACATAAGTGTGTCCTGAACTCTAACCCTAACCCTAACCCTTACCATATGGGCCCATTCATTCTAATGAATATCTTAGGCTATAATGGAGAATGGAAAAACATCCAAAATTTTTCCCCATCAAGAGTGTACCATTCAGTGTGATACTAAAAATACATCTTACCCAACCCTAAACCCAAACCCAATATTCACCCAAACATAAGTGTGTCCTGAACTGTAACCCTAACCCTAACCCTTACCTTATGGTCCCATTCATTTTAATGAATCTCATAGGCTATAATGGAGAATGGAAAAACATCCAAAATTTTTCCACATCAAGAGTGTACCATTCAGTGAGATATTAAAAATACATCTTACCCAACCCTAAAACCAACCCCAATATTCACCCAAACATAAGTGTGTCCTGAACTCTAACCCTAACCCTTACCATATGGGCCCATTCATTCTAATGAATCTTATAGGCTATAATGGAGAATGGAAAAACATCCAAAAATTTTCCCCATCAAGCTTGTAGCATTCAGTGTGATATTAAAAATACATCTTACCCAACCCTAAACCCAACCCCAATATTCACCCAAACATAAGTGTGTCCTGAACTCTAACCCTAACCCTAACCCTTACCATATGGGCCCGTTCATTTTAATGAATCTCATAGGCTATAATGGAGAATGGAAAAACATCCAAAAAATTTTCCCATCAAGCGTATACCATTCAGTGTGATATTAAAAATACATCTTACCCAACCATAATCCCAACCCCAATATTCACCCAAACATAAGTGTGTCCTGAACTCTATCCCTAACCCTTACCATATGGGCCCATTCATTCTAATGAATCTCATAGGGTATAATGGAGAATGTTAAAACATCCAAAATTTTTCCACATCAAGGGTGTACCATTCAGTGAGACATTAAATATACATCTTTCCCAACCCTAAACCCAACCCCAATATTCACCCAAACATAAGTGTGTCCTGAACTCTAACCCTAACCCTAACCCTTACCATATGGGCCCATACATTCTAATGAATCTCTTAGGCTATAATGGAGAATGGAAAAACATCCAAAATTTTTCCCCATCAAGCGTGTACCATTCAGTGTGATATTAAAAATACATCTTACCCAACCCTAAACCCAACCCCAATATTCACCCAAACATAAGTGTGTCCTGAACTCTAACCCTAACCCTAACCCTTACCATATGGGCCCATTCATTCTAATGAATCTCTTAGGCTATAATGGAGAATGGAAAAACATCCAAAATTTTTCCCCATCAAGCATGTACCATTCAGTGTGATATTAAAAATACATCTTACCCAACCCTAAACCCAACCCCAATATTCACCCAAACATAAGTGTGTCCTGAACTCTAACCCTAACCCTAACCCTTACCATATGGGCCCATTCATTCTAATGAATCTCATAGGCTATAATGGAGAATGGAAAAACATCCAAAAATTTTCCCCATCAAGCTTGTAGCATTCAGTGTGATATGAAAAATACATCTTACCCAACCCTACACCCAACCCCAATATTCACCCAAACATAAGTGTGTTCTGAACTCTAACCCTAACCCTAACCCTTACTATATGGGCCCATTCATTTAAATGAATCTCATAGGCTATAATGGAGAATGGAAAAACATCCAAAATTTTTCCACATCAAGAGTGTACCATTCAGTGAGATATTAAAAATACATCTTACCCAACCCTAAACCCAACCCCAATATTCACCCAAACATAAGTGTGTCCTGAACTCTAACCCTAACCCTAACCCTTACCATATGGGCCCATTCATTCTAATGAATCTCATAGGCTATAATGGAGAATGTAAAAACATCCAAATTTTTTTCCCATCAAGCGTGTACCATTCAGTGTGATATTAAAAATACATCTTACCCAACCCTAAACCCAACCCCAATATTCACCCAAACATAAGTGTGTCCTGAACTCTAAACCTAACCCTAACCCTTACCATATGGGCCCATTCATTTTAATGAATCTCATAGGCTATAATGGAGAATGGAAAAACATCCAAAAAAATTTCCCATCAAGCGTATACCATTCAGTGTGATATTAAAAATACATCTTACCCAACCCTAAACCCAACCCCAATATTCACCCAAACATAAGTGTGCCCTGAACTGTAACCCTGACCCTAACCCTTACCATATGGGCTCATTCATTTTAATGAATCTCATAGGCTATAATGGAGAATGGAAAAACATCGAAAAATTTTTCCACATCAAGAGTGTACCATTCAGTGAGACATTAAAAATACATCTTACCCAACCCTAAAACCAACCCCAATATTCACCCAAACATAAGTGTGTCCTGAACTCTTACCCTAAATCTAACCCTTACCATATGGGCCCATTCATTCTAATGAATCTCATAGGCTATAATGGAGAATGGAAAAACATCCAAATTTTTTTCCCATCAAGCGTGTACCATTCAGTGTGATATTAAAAATACATCTTACCCAACCCTAAACCCAACCCCAATATTCACCCAAACATAAGTGTGTCCTGAACTCTAACCCTAACCCTTACCTTAAGGGCCCATTCATTTTAATGAATCTCATAGGCTATAATGGAGAATGGAAAAACATCCAAAAAAATTTCCCATCAAGCGTATACCATTCAGTGTGATATTAAAAATACATCTTACCCAACCCTAAACCCAACCCCAATATTCCCCCAAACATAAGTGTGTCCTGAACTCTAACCCTAACCCTAACCCTTACCATATGGGCCCATTCATTCTAATGAATATCTTAGGCTATAATGGAGAATGGAAAAACATCCAAAATTTTTCCCCATCAAGAGTGTACCATTCAGTGTGATACTAAAAATACATCTTACCCAACCCTAAACCCAAACCCAATATTCACCCAAACATAAGTGTGTCCTGAACTGTAACCCTAACCCTAACCCTTACCTTATGGTCCCATTCATTTTAATGAATCTCATAGGCTATAATGGAGAATGGAAAAACATCCAAAATTTTTCCACATCACGAGTGTACCATTCAGTGAGATATTAAAAATACATCTTACCCAACCCTAAAACCAACCCCAATATTCACCCAAACATAAGTGTGTCCTGAACTCTAACCCTAACCCTTACCATATGGGCCCATTCATTCTAATGAATCTTATAGGCTATAATGGAGAATGGAAAAACATCCAAAAATTTTCCCCATCAAGCTTGTAGCATTCAGTGTGATATTAAAAATACATCTTACCCAACCCTAAACCCAACCCCAATATTCACCCAAACATAAGTGTGTCCTGAACTCTAACCCTAACCCTAACCCTTACCATATGGGCCCGTTCATTTTAATGAATCTCATAGGCTATAATGGAGAATGGAAAAACATCCAAAAAATTTTCCCATCAAGCGTATACCATTCAGTGTGATATTAAAAATACAACTTACCCAACCATAATCCCAACCCCAATATTCACCCAAACATAAGTGTGTCCTGAACTCTAACCCTAACCCTTACCATATGGGCCCATTCATTCTAATGAATCTCATAGGGTATAATGGAGAATGTTAAAACATCCAAAATTTTTCCACATCAAGGGTGTACCATTCAGTGAGACATTAAATATACATCTTTCCCAACCCTAAACCCAACCCCAATATTCACCCAAACATAAGTGTGTCCTGAACTCTAACCCTAACCCTAACCCTTACCATATGGGCCCATTCATTCTAATGAATCTCTTAGGCTATAATGGAGAATGGAAAAACATCCAAAATTTTTCCCCATCAAGCGTGTACCATTAAGTGTTATATTAAAAATACATCTTACCCAACCCTAAACCCAACCCCAATATTCACCCAAACATAAGTGTGTCCTGAACTCTAACCCTAACCCTAACCCTTACCATATGGGCCCATTCATTCTAATGAATCTCATAGGCTATAATGGAGAATGGAAAAACATCCAAAAATTTTCCCCATCAAGCTTGTAGCATTCAGTGTGATATTAAAAATACATCTTACCCAACCCTAAACCCAACCCCAATATTCACCCAAACATAAGTGTGTTCTGAACTCTAACCCTAACCCTAACCCTTACCATATGGGCCCATTCATTTAAATGAATCTCATAGGCTATAATGGAGAATGGAAAAACATCCAAAATTTTTCCACATCAAGAGTGTACCATTCAGTGAGATATTAAAAATACATCTTACCCAACCCTAAACCCAACCCCAATATTCACCCAAAAATAAGTGTGTCCTGAACTTTAACCCTAACCCTAACCCTTACCATATGGGCCCATTCATTCTAATGAATCTCATAGGCTATAATGGAGAATGTAAAAACATCCAAATTTTTTTCCCATCAAGCGTGTACCATTCAGTGTGATATTAAAAATACATCTTACCCAACCCTAAACCCAACCCCAATATTCACCCAAACATAAGTGTGTCCTGAACTCTAAACCTAACCCTAACCCTTACCATATGGGCCCATTCATTTTAATGAATCTCATAGGCTATAATGGAGAATGGAAAAACATCCAAAAAAATTTCCCATCAAGCGTATACCATTCAGTGTGATATTAAAAATACATCTTACCCAACCCTAAACCCAACCCCAATATTCACCCAAACATAAGTGTGCCCTGAACTGTAACCCTGACCCTAACCCTTACCATATGGGCTCATTCATTTTAATGAATCTCATAGGCTATAATGGAGAATGGAAAAACATCGAAAAATTTTTCCACATCAAGAGTGTACCATTCAGTGAGACATTAAAAATACATCTTACCCAACCCTAAAACCAACCCCAATATTCACCCAAACATAAGTGTGTCCTGAACTCTAACCCTAAACCTAACCCTTACCATATGGGCCCATTCATTCTAATGAATCTCATAGGCTATAATGGAGAATGGAAAAACATCCAAATTTTTTTCCCATCAAGCGTGTACCATTCAGTGTGATATTAAAAATACATCTTACCCAACCCTAAACCCAACCCCAATATTCACCCAAACATAAGTGTGTCCTGAACTCTAACCCTAACCCTTACCTTAAGGGCCCATTCATTTTAATGAATCTCATAGGCTATAATGGAGAATGGAAAAACATCCAAAAAAATTTCCCATCAAGCGTATACCATTCAGTGTGATATTAAAAATACATCTTACCCAACCCTAAACCCAACCCCAATATTCCCCCAAACATAAGTGTGTCCTGAACTCTAACCCTAACCCTAACCCTTACCATATGGGCCCATTCATTCTAATGAATATCTTAGGCTATAATGGAGAATGGAAAAACATCCAAAATTTTTCCCCATCAAGAGTGTACCATTCAGTGTGATACTAAAAATACATCTTACCCAACCCTAAACCCAAACCCAATATTCACCCAAACATAAGTGTGTCCTGAACTGTAACCCTAACCCTAACCCTTACCTTATGGTCCCATTCATTTTAATGAATCTCATAGGCTATAATGGAGAATGGAAAAACATCCAAAATTTTTCCACATCAAGAGTGTACCATTCAGTGAGATATTAAAAATACATCTTACCCAACCCTAAAACCAACCCCAATATTCACCCAAACATAAGTGTGTCCTGAACTCTAACCCTAACCCTTACCATATGGGCCCATTCATTCTAATGAATCTTATAGGCTATAATGGAGAATGGAAAAACATCCAAAAATTTTCCCCATCAAGCTTGTAGCATTCAGTGTGATATTAAAAATACATCTTACCCAACCCTAAACCCAACCCCAATATTCACCCAAACATAAGTGTGTCCTGAACTCTAACCCTAACCCAAACCCTTACCATAAGGGCCCATTCATTTTAATGAATCTCATAGGCTATAATGGAGAATGGAAAAACATCCAAAAATTTTTCCCATCAAGCGTATACCATTCAGTGTGATATTAAAAATACATCTTACCCAACCATAATCCCAACCCCAATATTCACCCAAACATAAGTGTGTCCTGAACTCTAACCCTAACCCTTACCATATGGGCCCATTCATTCTAATGAATCTCATAGGCTATAATGGAGAATGTAAAAACATCCAAAATTTTTCCACATCAAGGGTGTACCATTCAGTGAGACATTAAATATACATCTTACCCAACCCTAAACCCAACCCCAATATTCATCCAAACATAAGTGTGTTCTGAACTCTAACCCTAACCCTAACCCTTACCATATGGGCCCATTCATTCTAATGAATCTCATAGGCTATAATGGAGAATGTAAAAACATCCAAATTTTTTTCCCATCAAGCGTGTACCATTCAGTGTGATATTAAAAATACATCTTACCCAACCCTAAACCCAACCCCAATATTCACCCAAACATAAGTGTGTCCTGAACTCTAAACCTAACCCTAACCCTTACCATATGGGCCCATTCATTTTAATGAATCTCATAGGCTATAATGGAGAATGGAAAAACATCCAAAAAAATTTCCCATCAAGCGTATACCATTCAGTGTGATATTAAAAATACATCTTACCCAACCCTAAACCCAACCCCAATATTCACCCAAACATAAGTGTGCCCTGAACTGTAACCCTGACCCTAACCCTTACCATATGGGCTCATTCATTTTAATGAATCTCATAGGTTATAATGGAGAATGGAAAAACATCGAAAAATTTTTCCACATCAAGAGTGTACCATTCAGTGAGACATTAAAAATACATCTTACCCAACCCTAAAACCAACCCCAATATTCACCCAAACATAAGTGTGTCCTGAACTCTAACCCTAAACCTAACCCTTACCATATGGGCCCATTCATTCTAATGAATCTCATAGGCTATAATGGAGAATGGAAAAACATCCAAATTTTTTTCCCATCAAGCGTGTACCATTCAGTGTGATATTAAAAATACATCTTACCCAACCCTAAACCCAACCCCAATATTCACCCAAACATAAGTGTGTCCTGAACTCTAACCCTAACCCTTACCTTAAGGGCCCATTCATTTTAATGAATCTCATAGGCTATAATGGAGAATGGAAAAACATCCAAAAAAATTTCCCATCAAGCGTATACCATTCAGTGTGATATTAAAAATACATCTTACCCAACCCTAAACCCAACCCCAATATTCCCCCAAACATAAGTGTGTCCTGAACTCTAACCCTAACCCTAACCCTTACCATATGGGCCCATTCATTCTAATGAATATCTTAGGCTATAATGGAGAATGGAAAAACATCCAAAATTTTTCCCCATCAAGAGTGTACCATTCAGTGTGATACTAAAAATACATCTTACCCAACCCTAAACCCAAACCCAATATTCACCCAAACATAAGTGTGTCCTGAACTGTAACCCTAACCCTAACCCTTACCTTATGGTCCCATTCATTTTAATGAATCTCATAGGCTATAATGGAGAATGGAAAAACATCCAAAATTTTTCCACATCAAGAGTGTACCATTCAGTGAGATATTAAAAATACATCTTACCCAACCCTAAAACCAACCCCAATATTCACCCAAACATAAGTGTGTCCTGAACTCTAACCCTAACCCTTACCATATGGGCCCATTCATTCTAATGAATCTTATAGGCTATAATGGAGAATGGAAAAACATCCAAAAATTTTCCCCATCAAGCTTGTAGCATTCAGTGTGATATTAAAAATACATCTTACCCAACCCTAAACCCAACCCCAATATTCACCCAAACATAAGTGTGTCCTGAACTCTAACCCTAACCCAAACCCTTACCATAAGGGCCCATTCATTTTAATGAATCTCATAGGCTATAATGGAGAATGGAAAAACATCCAAAAATTTTTCCCATCAAGCGTATACCATTCAGTGTGATATTAAAAATACATCTTACCCAACCATAATCCCAACCCCAATATTCACCCAAACATAAGTGTGTCCTGAACTCTAACCCTAACCCTTACCATATGGGCCCATTCATTCTAATGAATCTCATAGGCTATAATGGAGAATGTAAAAACATCCAAAATTTTTCCACATCAAGGGTGTACCATTCAGTGAGACATTAAATATACATCTTACCCAACCCTAAACCCAACCCCAATATTCACCCAAACATAAGTGTGTTCTGAACTCTAACCCTAACCCTAACCCTTACCATATGGGCCCATTCATTCTAATGAATCTCATAGGCTATAATGGAGAATGTAAAAACATCCAAATTTTTTTCCCATCAAGCGTGTACCATTCAGTGTGATATTAAAAATACATCTTACCCAACCCTAAACCCAACCCCAATATTCACCCAAACATAAGTGTGTCCTGAACTCTAAACCTAACCCTAACCCTTACCATATGGGCTCATTCATTTTAATGAATCTCATAGGCTATAATGGAGAATGGAAAAACATCCAAATTTTTTTCCCATCAAGCGTGTACCATTCAGTGTGATATTAAAAATACATCTTACCCAACCCTAAACCCAACCCCAATATTCACCCAAACATAAGTGTTTCCTGAACTCTAACCCTAACCCTACCCCTTACCATATGGGCCCATTCATTATAATGAATCTCATAGGCTATTATGGAGAATGGAAAAACATCCAAAAATTTTCCACATCAAGAGTGTACCATTCAGTGAGATATTAAAAATACATCTTACCCAACCCTAAACCCAACCCCAATATTCACCCAAACATAAGTGTGTCCTGAACTCTAACCCTAACCCTAACCCTTACCATATGGGCCCGTTCATTTTAATGAATCTCATAGGCTATAATGGAGAATGGAAAAACATCCAAAAATTTTCCACATCAAGAGTGTACCATTCAGTGAGATATTAAAAATACATCTTACCCAACCCTAAACCCAACCCCAATATTCACCCAAACATAAGTGTGTCCTGAACTCTAACCCTAACCCTAACCCTTACCATATGGGCCTATTCATTCTAATGAATCTCATAGGCTATAATGGAGAATGGAAAAACATCCAAAATTTTTCCCCATAAAGAGTGTACCATTCAGTGTGATATTAAAAATACATCTTACCCAACCCTAAACCCAACCCCAATATTCACCCAAACATAAGTGTGTCCTGAACTCTAACCCTAACCCTAACCCTTACCATATGGGCCCATTCATTCTAATGAATCTCATAGGCTATAATGGAGAATGGAAAAACATCCAATAATTTCCCCCATCAAGCTTGAAGCATTCAGTGTGATATTAAAAATACATCTTACCCAACCCTAAACCCAACCCCAATATTCACCCAAACATAAGTGTGTCCTGAACTCTAACCCTAACCCTAACCCTTACCATATGGGCCCATTCATTCTAATGAATCTCATAGGCTATAATGGAGAATGGAAAAACATCCAAAAAATTTTCCCATCAAGCGTGTACCATTCAGTGTGATATTAAAAATACATCTTACCCAACCCTAAACCCAACCCCAATATTCACCCAAACATTAGTGTGTCCTGAACTCTAACCCTAACCCAAACCCTTACCATAAGGGCCCATTCATTTTAATGAATCTCATAGGCTATAATGGAGAATGGAAAAACATCCAAAATTTTTTCCCATCAAGCGTATACCATTCAGTGTGATATTAAAAATACATCTTACCCAACCATAATCCCAACCCCAATATTCACCCAAACATAAGTGTGTCCTGAACTCTAACCCTAACCCTTACCATATGGGCCCATTCATTCTAATGAATCTCATAGGCTATAATGGAGAATGTAAAAACATCCAAAATTTTTCCACATCAAGGGTGTACCATTCAGTGAGACATTAAATATACATCTTACCCAACCCTAAACCCAACCCCAATATTCACCCAAACATAAGTGTGTTCTGAACTCTAACCCTAACCCTAACCCTTACCATATGGGCCCATTCATTTTAATGAATCTCATAGGCTATAATGGGGAATGGAAAAACATCCAAAATTTTTCCACATCAAGAGTGTACCATTCAGTGAGATATTAAAAATACATCTTACCCAACCCTAAACCCAACCCCAATATTCACCCAAACATAAGTGTGTCCTGAACTCTAACAATAACCCTAACCCTTACCATATGGGCCCATTCATTCTAATGAATCTCATAGGCTATAATGGAGAATGTAAAAACATCCAAATTTTTTTCCCATCAAGCGTGTACCATTCAGTGTGATATTAAAAATACATCTTACCCAACCCTAAACCCAACCCCAATATTCACCCAAACATAAGTGTGTCCTGAACTCTAAACCTAACCCTAACCCTTACCATATGGGCCCGTTCATTTTAATGAATCTCATAGGCTATAATGGAGAATGGAAAAACATCCAAAAAACTTTCCCATCAAGCGTATACCATTCAGTGTGATATTAAAAATACATCTAACCCAACCCTAAACCCAACCCCAATATTCACCCAAACATAAGTGTGTCCTGAACTCTAACCCTAACCCTAACCCTTACCATATGGGCTCATTCATTTTAATGAATCTCATAGGCTATAATGGAGAATGGAAAAACATCCAAAAAATTTTCCCATCAAGCGTATACCATTCAGTGTGATATTAAAAATACATCTTACCCAACCCTAAACCCAACCCCAATATTCACCCAAACATAAGTGTGTCCTGAACTCTAACCCTAACCCTAAACCTTACCATATGGGCCCATTCATTCTAATGAATCTCATAGGCTATAATGGAGAATGGAAAAACATCCAAAAATTTTCCCCATCAAGCTTGCAGCATTCAGTGTGATATTAAAAATACATCTTACCCAACCCTAAACCCAACACCAATATTCACCCAAACATAAGTGTGTCCTGAACTCTAACCCTAACCCTAACCCTTACCATATGGGCCCATTCATTCTAATGAATCTCATAGGCTATAATGGAGAATGGAAAAACATCCAAAAATTTTCCCATCAAGCGTATACCATTCAGTGTGATATTAAAAATACATCTTACCCAACCCTAAACCCAACCCCAATATTCACCCAAACATAAGTGTGTCCTGAACTCTAACCCTAACCCTTACCATATGGGCCCATTCATTCTAATGAATCTCATAGGCTATAATGGAGAATGTAAAAACATCCAAATTTTTTTCCCATCAAGCGTGTACCATTCAGTGTGATATTAAAAATACATCTTACCCAACCCTAAACCCAACCCCAATATTCACCCAAACATAAGTGTGTCCTGAACTCTAACTCTAACCCTAACCCTTACCATAAGGGCCCATTCATTTTAATGAATCTCATAGGCTATAATGGAGAATGGAAAAACATCCAAAAAAATTTCCCATCAAGCGTATACCATTCAGTGTGATATTAAAAATACATCTTACCCAACCCTAAACCCAACCCCAATATTCACCCAAACATAAGTGTGTCCTGAACTCTAACCCTAACCCTAACCCTTACCATAAGGGCCCATTCATTTTAATGAATCTCATTGGCTATAATGGAGAATGGAAAAACATCCAAAATTTTTCCACATCAAGAGTGTACCATTCATTGAGATAAAAAAAATACATCTTACCCAACCCTAAACCCAACCCCAATATTCACCCAAACATAAGTGTGTCCTGAACTCTAACCCTAACCCTTACCATATGGGCCCATTCATTCTAATGAATCTCATAGACTATAATGGAGAATGTAAAAACATCCAAATTTTTTTCCCATCAAGCGTGTACCATTCAGTGTGATATTAAAAATACATCTTACCCAACCCTAAACCCAACCCCAATATTCACCCAAACATTAGTGTGTCCTGAACTCTTACCCTAACCCTAACCCTTACCATATGGGCCCATTCATTCTAATGAATCTCATAGGCTATAATGGAGAATGGAAAAACATCCAAAAATTTTCCCCATCAAGCTTGCAGCATTCAGTGTGATATTAAAAATACATCTTACCCAACCCTAAACCCAACCCCAATATTCACCCAAACATAAGTGTGTCCTGAACTCTAACCCTAACCCTAACCCTTACCATATGGGCCCATTCATTCTAATGAATCTCATAGGCTATAATGGAGAATGGAAAAACATCCAAAAATTTTCCCCATCAATCGTATACCATTCAGTGTGATATTAAAAATACATCTTACCCAACCCTAAACCCAAACCCAATATTCACCCAAACATAAGTGTGTCCTGAACTGTAACCCTAACCCTAACCCTTACCATATGGGCCCATTCATTTTAATGAATCTCATAGGCTATAATGGAGAATGGAAAAACATCCAAAATTATTCCACATCAAGAGTGTACCATTCAGTGAGATATTAAAAATACATCTTACCCAACCCTAAACCCAACCCCAATATTCACCCAAACATAACTGTGTCCTGAACTCTAACCCTAGCCCTTACCATATGGGCCCATTCATTCTAATGAATCTCATAGGCTATAATGGAGAATGTAAAAACATCCAACATTTTTCCACATCAAGGGTGTACCATTCAGTGAGATATTAAAAATACATCTTACCCAACCCTAAACCCAACCCCAATATTCACCCAAACATTAGTGTGTCCTGAACTCTAACCCTAACCCTAACCCTTACCATAAGGGCCCATTCATTTTAATGAATCTCATAGGCTATAATGGAGAATGGAAAAACATCCAAAATTTTTCCCCATAAAGAGTGTACCATTCAGTGTGATATTAAAAATACATCTTACCCAACCCTAAACCCAACCCCAATATTCACCCAAACATAAGTGTGTCCTGAACTCTAACCCTAACCCTAACCCTTACCATATGGGCCCATTCATTCTAATGAATCTCATAGGCTATAATGGAGAATGGAAAAACATCCAAAAATTTCCCCCATCAAGCTTGTAGCATTCAGTGTGATATTAAAAATACATCTTACCCAACCCTAAACCCAACCCCAATATTCACCCAAACATAAGTGTGTCCTGAACTCTAACCCTAACCCTAACCCTTACCATATGGGCCCATTCATTCTAATGAATCTCATAGGCTATAATGGAGAATGGAAAAACATCCAAAAAATTTTCCCATCAAGCGTGTACCATTCAGTGTGATATTAAAAATACATCTTACCCAACCCTAAACCCAACCCCAATATTCACCCAAACATTAGTGTGTCCTGAACTCTAACCCTAACCCAAACCCTTACCATAAGGGCCCATTCATTTTAATGAATCTCATAGGCTATAATGGAGAATGGAAAAACATCCAAAATTTTTTCCCATCAAGCGTATACCATTCAGTGTGATATTAAAAATACATCTTACCCAACCATAATCCCAACCCCAATATTCACCCAAACATAAGTGTGTCCTGAACTCTAACCCTAACCCTTACCATATGGGCCCATTCATTCTAATGAATCTCATAGGCTATAATGGAGAATGTAAAAACATCCAAAATTTTTCCACATCAAGGGTGTACCATTCAGTGAGACATTAAATATACATCTTACCCAACCCTAAACCCAACCCCAATATTCACCCAAACATAAGTGTGTTCTGAACTCTAACCCTAACCCTAACCCTTACCATATGGGCCCATTCATTTTAATGAATCTCATAGGCTATAATGGGGAATGGAAAAACATCCAAAATTTTTCCACATCAAGAGTGTACCATTCAGTGAGATATTAAAAATACATCTTACCCAACCCTAAACCCAACCCCAATATTCACCCAAACATAAGTGTGTCCTGAACTCTAACAATAACCCTAACCCTTACCATATGGGCCCATTCATTCTAATGAATCTCATAGGCTATAATGGAGAATGTAAAAACATCCAAATTTTTTTCCCATCAAGCGTGTACCATTCAGTGTGATATTAAAAATACATCTTACCCAACCCTAAACCCAACCCCAATATTCACCCAAACATAAGTGTGTCCTGAACTCTAAACCTAACCCTAACCCTTACCATATGGGCCCGTTCATTTTAATGAATCTCATAGGCTATAATGGAGAATGGAAAAACATCCAAAAAACTTTCCCATCAAGCGTATACCATTCAGTGTGATATTAAAAATACATCTAACCCAACCCTAAACCCAACCCCAATATTCACCCAAACATAAGTGTGTCCTGAACTCTAACCCTAACCCTAACCCTTACCATATGGGCTCATTCATTTTAATGAATCTCATAGGCTATAATGGAGAATGGAAAAACATCCAAAAAATTTTCCCATCAAGCGTATACCATTCAGTGTGATATTAAAAATACATCTTACCCAACCCTAAACCCAACCCCAATATTCACCCAAACATAAGTGTGTCCTGAACTCTAACCCTAACCCTAAACCTTACCATATGGGCCCATTCATTCTAATGAATCTCATAGGCTATAATGGAGAATGGAAAAACATCCAAAAATTTTCCCCATCAAGCTTGCAGCATTCAGTGTGATATTAAAAATACATCTTACCCAACCCTAAACCCAACACCAATATTCACCCAAACATAAGTGTGTCCTGAACTCTAACCCTAACCCTAACCCTTACCATATGGGCCCATTCATTCTAATGAATCTCATAGGCTATAATGGAGAATGGAAAAACATCCAAAAATTTTCCCATCAAGCGTATACCATTCAGTGTGATATTAAAAATACATCTTACCCAACCCTAAACCCAACCCCAATATTCACCCAAACATAAGTGTGTCCTGAACTCTAACTCTAACCCTAACCCTTACCATAAGGGCCCATTCATTTTAATGAATCTCATAGGCTATAATGGAGAATGGAAAAACATCCAAAAAAATTTCCCATCAAGCGTATACCATTCAGTGTGATATTAAAAATACATCTTACCCAACCCTAAACCCAACCCCAATATTCACCCAAACATAAGTGTGTCCTGAACTCTAACCCTAACCCTAACCCTTACCATAAGGGCCCATTCATTTTAATGAATCTCATTGGCTATAATGGAGAATGGAAAAACATCCAAAATTTTTCCACATCAAGAGTGTACCATTCATTGAGATATAAAAAATACATCTTACCCAACCCTAAACCCAACCCCAATATTCACCCAAACATAAGTGTGTCCTGAACTCTAACCCTAACCCTTACCATATGGGCCCATTCATTCTAATGAATCTCATAGACTATAATGGAGAATGTAAAAACATCCAAATTTTTTTCCCATCAAGCGTGTACCATTCAGTGTGATATTAAAAATACATCTTACCCAACCCTAAACCCAACCCCAATATTCACCCAAACATTAGTGTGTCCTGAACTCTTACCCTAACCCTAACCCTTACCATATGGGCCCATTCATTCTAATGAATCTCATAGGCTATAATGGAGAATGGAAAAACATCCAAAAATTTTCCCCATCAAGCTTGCAGCATTCAGTGTGATATTAAAAATACATCTTACCCAACCCTAAACCCAACCCCAATATTCACCCAAACATAAGTGTGTCCTGAACTCTAACCCTAACCCTAACCCTTACCATATGGGCCCATTCATTCTAATGAATCTCATAGGCTATAATGGAGAATGGAAAAACATCCAAAAATTTTCCCCATCAATCGTATACCATTCAGTGTGATATTAAAAATACATCTTACCCAACCCTAAACCCAAACCCAATATTCACCCAAACATAAGTGTGTCCTGAACTGTAACCCTAACCCTAACCCTTACCATATGGGCCCATTCATTTTAATGAATCTCATAGGCTATAATGGAGAATGGAAAAACATCCAAAATTATTCCACATCAAGAGTGTACCATTCAGTGAGATATTAAAAATACATCTTACCCAACCCTAAACCCAACCCCAATATTCACCCAAACATAACTGTGTCCTGAACTCTAACCCTAGCCCTTACCATATGGGCCCATTCATTCTAATGAATCTCATAGGCTATAATGGAGAATGTAAAAACATCCAACATTTTTCCACATCAAGGGTGTACCATTCAGTGAGATATTAAAAATACATCTTACCCAACCCTAAACCCAACCCCAATATTCACCCAAACATTAGTGTGTCCTGAACTCTAACCCTAACCCTAACCCTTACCATAAGGGCCCATTCATTTTAATGAATCTCATAGGCTATAATGGAGAATGGAAAAACATCCAAAAAATTTTCCCATCAAGCGTATACCATTCAGTGTGATATTAAAAATACATCTTACCCAACCCTAAACCCAACCCCAATATTCACCCAAACATAAGTGTGTCCTGAACTCTAACCCTAACCCTAACCCTTACCATATGGGCCCATTCATTCTAATGAATCTCATAGGCTATAATGGAGAATGGAAAAACATCCAAAAATTTTTCCCATCAAGCGTGTACCATTCAGTGTGATATTAAAAATACATCTTACCCAACCCTAAACCCAACCCCAATATTCACCCAAACATTAGTGTGTCCTGAACTCTAACCCTAACCCTAACCCTTACCATATGGGCCCATTCATTCTAATGAATCTCATAGGCTATAATGGAGAATGAAAAAACATCCAAAATTTTTCCCCATCAAGAGTGTACCATTCAGTGTGATATTAAAAATACATCTTACCCAACCCTAAACCCAACCCCAATATTCACCCAAACATAAGTGTGTCCTGAACTCTAACCCTAACCCTAACCCTTACCATATGGGCCCATTCATTCTAATGAATCTCATAGGCTATAATGGAGAATGGAAAAACATCCAAAAATTTTCCCCATCAAGCTTGCAGCATTCAGTGTGATATTAAAAATACATCTTACCCAACCCTAAACCCAACACCAATATTCACCCAAACATAAGTGTGTCCTGAACTCTAACCCTAACCCTAACCCTTACCATATGGGCCCATTCATTCTAATGAATCTCATAGGCTATAATGGAGAATGGAAAAACATCCAAAAATTTTCCCATCAAGCGTATACCATTCAGTGTGATATTAAAAATACATCTTACCCAACCCTAAACCCAACCCCAATATTCACCCAAACATACGTGTGTCCTGAACTCTAACCCTAACCCTTACCATATGGGCCCATTCATTCTAATGAATCTCATAGGCTATAATGGAGAATGGAAAAACATCCAAAAATTTTCCCATCAAGCGTATACCATTCAGTGTGATATTAAAAATACATCTTACCCAACCCTAAACCCAACCCCAATATTCACCCAAACATAAGTGTGTCCTGAACTCTAACTCTAACCCTAACCCTTACCATAAGGGCCCATTCATTTTAATGAATCTCATAGGCTATAATGGAGAATGGAAAAACATCCAAAAAAATTTCCCATCAAGCGTATACCATTCAGTGTGATATTAAAAATACATCTTACCCAACCCTAAACCCAACCCCAATATTCACCCAAACATAAGTGTGTCCTGAACTCTAACCCTAACCCTAACCCTTACCATATGGGCCCATTCATTTTAAAGAATCTCATAGGCTATAATGGAGAATGGAAAAACATCCAAAATTTTTCCACATCAAGAGTGTACCATTCATTGAGATATAAAAAATACATCTTACCCAACCCTAAACCCAACCCCAATATTCACCCAAACATAAGTGTGTCCTGAACTCTAACCCTAACCCTTACCATATGGGCCCATTCATTCTAATGAATCTCATAGACTATAATGGAGAATGTAAAAACATCCAAATTTTTTTCCCATCAAGCGTGTACCATTCAGTGTGATATTAAAAATACATCTTACCCAACCCTAAACCCAACCCCAATATTCACCCAAACATTAGTGTGTCCTGAACTCTAACCCTAACCCTAACCCTTACCATATGGGCCCATTCATTCTAATGAATCTCATAGGCTATAATGGAGAATGGAAAAACATCCAAAAATTTTCCCCATCAAGCTTGCAGCATTCAGTGTGATATTAAAAATACATCTTACCCAACCCTAAACCCAACCCCAATATTCACCCAAACATAAGTGTGTCCTGAACTCTAACCCTAACCCTAACCCTTACCATATGGGCCCATTCATTCTAATGAATCTCATAGGCTATAATGGAGAATGGAAAAACATCCAAAAATTTTCCCCATCAATCGTATACCATTCAGTGTGATATTAAAAATACATCTTACCCAACCCTAAACCCAAACCCAATATTCACCCAAACATAAGTGTGTCCTGAACTGTAACTCTAACCCTAACCCTTACCATATGGGCCCATTCATTTTAATGAATCTCATAGGCTATAATGGAGAATGGAAAAACATCCAAAATTTTTCCACATCAAGAGTGTACCATTCAGTGAGATATTAAAAATACATCTTACCCAACCCTAAACCCAACCCCAATATTCACCCAAACATAAGTGTGTCCTGAACTCTAACCCTAGCCCTTACCATATGGGCCCATTCATTCTAATGAATCTCATAGGCTATAATGGAGAATGTAAAAACATCCAAAATTTTTCCACATCAAGGGTGTACCATTCAGTGAGATATTAAAAATACATCTTACCCAACCCTAAACCCAACCCCAATATTCACCCAAACATAAGTGTGTCCTGAACTCTAACCCTAACCCTAACCCTTACCATATGGGCCCATTCATTCTAATGAATCTCATAGGCTATAATGGAGAATGGAAAAACATCCAAAAATTTTCCCCATCAAGAGTGTACCATTCAGTGTGATATTAAAAATACATCTTACCCAACCCTAAACCCAACCCCAATATTCACCCAAACATAAGTGTGTCCTGAACTCTAACCCTAACCCTAACCCTTACCATATGGGCCCATTCATTCTAATGAATCTCATAGGCTATAATGGAGAATGGAAAAACATCCAAAAATATTCCCCATCAAGCTTGCAGCATTCAGTGTGATATTAAAAATACATCTTACCCAACCCTAAACCCAACACCAATATTCACCCAAACATAAGTGTGTCCTGAACTCTAACCCTAACCCTAACCCTTACCATATGGGCCCATTCATTCTAATGAATCTCATAGGCTATAATGGAGAATGTAAAAACATCCCAATTTTTTTTCCCATCAAGCGTGTACCATTAAGTGTGATATTAAAAATACATCTTACCCAACCCTAAACCCAACCCCAATATTCACCCAAACATAAGTGTGTCCTGAACTCTAACCCTAACCCTAACCCTTACCATATGGGCCCATTCATTCTAATGAATCTCATAGGCTATAATGGAGAATGGAAAAACATCCAAAAAATTTTCCCATCAAGCGTGTACCATTCAGTGTGATATTAAAAATACATCTTACCCAACCCTAAACCCAACCCCAATATTCACCCAAACATTAGTGTGTCCTGAACTCTAACCCTAACCCTAACCCTTACCATATGGGCCCATTCATTCTAATGAATCTCATAGGCTATAATGGAGAATGGAAAAACATCCAAAAATTTTCCCCATCAAGAGTGTACCATTCAGTGTGATATTAAAAATACATCTTACCCAACCCTAAACCCAACCCCAATATTCACCCAAACATAAGTGTGTCCTGAACTCTAACCCTAACCCTAACCCTTACCATATGGGCCCATTCATTCTAATGAATCTCATAGGCTATAATGGAGAATGGAAAAACATCCAAAATTTTTCCCCATCAAGAGTGTACCATTCAGTGTGATATTAAAAATACATCTTACCCAACCCTAAACCCAACCCCAATATTCACCCAAACATAAGTGTGTCCTGAACTCTAACCCTAACCCTAACCCTTACCATATGGGCCCATTCATTCTAATGAATCTCATAGGCTATAATGGAGAATGGAAAAACATCCAAAAATTTTCCCCATCAAGCTTGCAGCATTCAGTGTGATATTAAAAATACATCTTACCCAACCCTAAACCCAACACCAATATTCACCCAAACATAAGTGTGTCCTGAACTCTAACCCTAACCCTAACCCTTACCATATGGGCCCATTCATTCTAATGAATCTCATAGGCTATAATGGAGAATGGAAAAACATCCAAAAATTTTCCCATCAAGCGTATACCATTCAGTGTGATATTAAAAATACATCTTACCCAACCCTAAACCCAACCCCAATATTCACCCAAACATAAGTGTGTCCTGAACTCTAACCCTAACCCTTACCATATGGGCCCATTCATTCTAATGAATCTCATAGGCTATAATGGAGAATTTAAAAACATCCAAAAATTTTCCCATCAAGCGTATACCATTCAGTGTGATATTAAAAATACATCTTACCCAACCCTAAACCCAACCCCAATATTCACCCAAACATAAGTGTGTCCTGAACTCTAACCCTAACCCTTACCATATGGGCCCATTCATTCTAATGAATCTCATAGGCTATAATGGAGAATGTAAAAACATCCAAATTTTTTTCCCATCAAGCGTGTACCATTCAGTGTGATATTAAAAATACATCTTACCCAACCCTAAACCCAACCCCAATATTCACCCAAACATAAGTGTGTCCTGAACTCTAACTCTAACCCTAACCCTTACCATAAGGGCCCATTCATTTTAATGAATCTCATAGGCTATAATGGAGAATGGAAAAACATCCAAAAAAATTTCCCTTCAAGCGTATACCATTCAGTGTGATATTAAAAATACATCTTACCCAACCCTAAACCCAACCCCAATATTCACCCAAACATAAGTGTGTCCTGAACTCTAACCCTAACCCTAACCCTTACCATATGGGCCCATTCATTTTAAAGAATCTCATAGGCTATAATGGAGAATGGAAAAACATCCAAAATTTTTTCCACATCAAGAGTGTACCATTCATTGAGATATAAAAAATACATCTTACCCAACCCTAAACCCAACCCCAATATTCACCCAAACATAAGTGTGTCCTGAACTCTAACCCTAACCCTTACCATATGGGCCCATTCATTCTAATGAATCTCATAGACTATAATGGAGAATGTAAAAACATCCAAATTTTTTTCCCATCAAGCGTGTACCATTCGGTGTGATATTAAAAATACATCTTACCCAACCCTAAACCCAACCCCAATATTCACCCAAACATTAGTGTGTCCTGAACTCTAACCCTAACCCTAACCCTTACCATATGGGCCCATTCATTCTAATGAATCTCATAGGCTATAATGGAGAATGGAAAAACATCCAAAAATTTTCCCCATCAAGCTTGCAGCATTCAGTGTGATATTAAAAATACATCTTACCCAACCCTAAACCCAACCTCAATATTCACCCAAACATAAGTGTGTCCTGAACTCTAACCCTAACCCTAACCCTTACCATATGGGCCCATTCATTCTAATGAATCTCATAGGCTATAATGGAGAATGGAAAAACATCCAAAAATTTTCCCCATCAATCGTATACCATTCAGTGTGATATTAAAAATACATCTTACCCAACCCTAAACCCAAACCCAATATTCACCCAAACATAAGTGTGTCCTGAACTGTAACCCTAACCCTAACCCTTACCATATGGGCCCATTCATTTTAATGAATCTCTTAGGCGATAATGGAGAATGGAAAAACATCCAAAATTTTTCCACATCAAGAGTGTACCATTCAGTGAGATATTAAAAATACATCTTACCCAACCCTAAACCCAACCCCAATATTCACCCAAACATAAGTGTGTCCTGAACTCTAACCCTAGCCCTTACCATATGGGCCCATTCATTCTAATGAATCTCATAGGCTATAATGGAGAATGGAAAAACATCCAAACTTTTTCCCCATCAAGAGTGTACCATTCAGTGTGATATTAAAAATACATCTTACCCAACCCTAAACCCAACCCCAATATTCACCCAAACATAAGTGTGTCCTGAACTCTAACCCTAACCCTAACCCTTACCATATGGGCCCATTCATTCTAATGAATCTCATAGGCTATAATGGAGAATGGAAAAACATCCAAAAATTTTCCCCATCAAGCTTGCAGCATTCAGTGTGATATTAAAAATACATCTTACCCAACCCTAAACCCAACACCAATATTCACCCAAACATAAGTGTGTCCTGAACTCTAACCCTAACCCTAACCCTTACCATATGGGCCCATTCATTCTAATGAATCTCATAGGCTATAATGGAGAATGGAAAAACATTCAAAAATTTTCCCATCAAGCGTATACCATTCAGTGTGATATTAAAAATACATCTTACCCAACCCTAAACCCAACCCCAATATTCACCCAAACATAAGTGTGTCCTGAACTCTAACTCTAACCCTAACCCTTACCATATGGGCCCATTCATTTTAAAGAATCTCATAGGCTATAATGGAGAATGGAAAAACATCCAAAATTTTTCCACATCAAGAGTGTACCATTCATTGAGATATAAAAAATACATCTTACCCAACCCTAAACCCAGCCCCAATATTCACCCAAACATAAGTGTGTCCTGAACTCTAACCCTAACCCTTACCATATGGGCCCATCCATTCTAATGAATCTCATAGGCTATAATGGAGAATGTAAAAACATCCAAATTTTTTTCCCATCAAGCGTGTACCATTCAGTGTGATATTAAAAATACATCTTACCCAACCCTAAACCCAACCCCAATATTCACCCAAACATTAGTGTGTCCTGAACTCTAACCCTAACCCTAACCCTTACCATATGGGTCCATTCATTCTAATGAATCTCATAGGCTATAATGGAGAATGGAAAAACATCCAAAAATTTTCCCCATCAAGCTTGCAGCATTCAGTGTGATATTAAAAATACATCTTACCCAACCCTAAACCCAACCTCAATATTCACCCAAACATAAGTGTGTCCTGAACTCTAACCCTAACCCTAACCCTTACCATATGGGCCCATTCATTCTAATGAATCTCATAGGCTATAATGGAGAATGGAAAAACATCCAAAAATTTTCCCCATCAATCGTATACCATTCAGTGTGATATTAAAAATACATCTTACCCAACCCTAAACCCAAACCCAATATTCACCCAAACATAAGTGTGTCCTGAACTGTAACCCTAACCCTAACCCTTACCATATGGGCCCATTCATTTTAATGAATCTCATAGGCGATAATGGAGAATGGAAAAACATCCAAAATTTTTCCACATCAAGAGTGTACCATTCAGTGAGATATTAAAAATACATCTTACCCAACCCTAAACCCAACCCCAATATTCACCCAAACATAAGTGTGTCCTGAACTCTAACCCTAGCCCTTACCATATGGGCCCATTCATTCTAATGAATCTCATAGGCTATAATGGAGAATGGAAAAACATCCAAAATTTTTCCCCATCAAGAGTGTACCATTCAGTGTGATATTAAAAATACATCTTACCCAACCCTAAACCCAACCCCAATATTCACCCAAACATAAGTGTGTCCTGAACTCTAACCCTAACCCTAACCCTTACCATATGGGCCCATTCATTCTAATGAATCTCATAGGCTATAATGGAGAATGGAAAAACATCCAAAAATTTTCCCCATCAAGCTTGCAGCATTCAGTGTGATATTAAAAATACATCTTACCCAACCCTAAACCCAACACCAATATTCACCCAAACATAAGTGTGTCCTGAACTCTAACCCTAACCCTAACCCTTACCATATGGGCCCATTCATTCTAATGAATCTCATAGGCTATAATGGAGAATGGAAAAACATTCAAAAATTTTCCCATCAAGCGTATACCATTCAGTGTGATATTAAAAATACATCTTACCCAACCCTAAACCCAACCCCAATATTCACCCAAACATAAGTGTGTCCTGAACTCTAACTCTAACCCTAACCCTTACCATATGGGCCCATTCATTTTAAAGAATCTCATAGGCTATAATGGAGAATGGAAAAACATCCAAAATTTTTCCACATCAAGAGTGTACCATTCATTGAGATATAAAAAATACATCTTACCCAACCCTAAACCCAGCCCCAATATTCACCCAAACATAAGTGTGTCCTGAACTCTAACCCTAACCCTTACCATATGGGCCCATCCATTCTAATGAATCTCATAGGCTATAATGGAGAATGTAAAAACATCCAAATTTTTTTCCCATCAAGCGTGTACCATTCAGTGTGATATTAAAAATACATCTTACCCAACCCTAAACCCAACCCCAATATTCACCCAAACATTAGTGTGTCCTGAACTCTAACCCTAACCCTAACCCTTACCATATGGGCCATTCATTCTAATGAATCTAATAGGCTATAATGGAGAATGGAAAAACATCCAAAAATTTTCCCCATCAAGCTTGTAGCATTCAGTGTGATATTAAAAATACATCTTACCCAACCCTAAACCCAACCCCAATATTCACCCAAACATAAGTGTGTCCTGAACTCTAACCCTAACCCTAACCCTTACCATATGGGCCCATTCATTCTAATGAATCTCATAGGCTATAATGGAGAATGGAAAAACATCCAAAAATTTTCCCATCAAGCGTATACCATTCAGTGTGATATTAAAAATACATCTTACCCAACCCTAAACCCAACCCCAATATTCACCCAAACATAAGTGTGTCCTGAACTCTAACCCTAACCCTTACCATATGGGCCCATTCATTCTAATGAATCTCGTAGGCTATAATGGAGAATGTAAAAACATCCAAATTTTTTTCCCATCAAGCGTGTACCATTCAGTGTGATATTAAAAATACATCTTACCCAACCCTAAACCCAACCCCAATATTCACCCAAACATTAGTGTGTCCTGAACTCTAACCCTAACCCTAACCCTTACCATAAGGGCCCATTCATTTTAATGAATCTCATAGGCTATAATGGAGAATGGAAAAACATCCAAAAAATTTTCCCATCAAGCGTATACCATTCAGTGTGATATTAAAAATACATCTTACCCAACCCTAAACCCAACCCCAATATTCACCCAAACATAAGTGTGTCCTGAACTCTAACCCTAACCCTAACCCTTACCATATGGGCCCATTCATTTTAAAGAATCTCATAGGCTATAATGGAGAATGGAAAAACATCCAAAATTTTTCCACATCAAGAGTGTACCATTCAGTGAGATATTAAAAATACATCTTAGCCAACCCTAAACCCAACCCCAATATTCACCCAAACATAAGTGTGTCCTGAACTCTAACCCTAACCCTAACCCTTACCATATGGGCCCATTCATTCTAATGAATCTCATAGGCTATAATGGAGAATGGAAAAACATCCAAAATTTTTCCCCATCAAGAGTGTACCATTCAGTGTGATATTAAAAATACATCTTACCCAACCCCAATATTCACCCAAACATAAGTCTGCCCTGAACTCTAACCCTAACCCTAACCCTTACCATATGGGCCCATTCATTCTAATGAATCTCATAGGCTATAATGGAGAATGGAAAAACATCCAAAAATTTTCCCCATCAAGCTTGCAGCATTCAGTGTGATATTAAAAATACATCTTACCCAACCCTAAACCCAACACCAATATTCACCCAAACATAAGTGTGTCCTGAACTCTAACCCTAACCCTAACCCTTACCATATGGGCCCATTCATTCTAATGAATCTCATAGGCTATAATGGAGAATGGAAAAACATCCAAAAATTTTCCCCATCAAGCTTGCAGCATTCAGTGTGATATTAAAAATACATCTTACCCAACCCTAAACCCAACCCCAATATTCACCCAAACATAAGTGTGTCCTGAACTCTAACCCTAGCCCTTACCATATGGGCCCATTCATTCTAATGAATCTCATAGGCTATAATGGAGAATGTAAAAACATCCAAAATTTTTCCACATCAAGGGTGTACCATTCAGTGAGATATTAAAAATACATCTTACCCAACCCTAAACCCAACCCCAATATTCACCCAAACATAAGTGTGTCCTGAACTCTAACCCTAACCCTAACCCTTACCATATGGGCCCATTCATTCTAATGAATCTCATAGGCTATAATGGAGAGTGGAAAAACATCCAAAATTTTTCCCCATCAAGAGTGTACCATTCAGTGTGATATTAAAAATACATCTTACCCAACCCTAAACCCAACCCCAATATTCACCCAAACATAAGTGTGTCCTGAACTCTAACCCTAACCCTAACCCTTACCATATGGGCCCATTCATTCTAATGAATCTCATAGGCTATAATGGAGAATGGAAAAACATCCAAATATTTTCCCCATCAAGTTTGCAGCATTCAGTGTGATATTAAAAATACATCTTACCCAACCCTAAACCCAACACCAATATTCACCCAAACATAAGTGTGTCCTGAACTCTAACCCTAACCCTTACCATATGGGCCCATTCATTCTAATGAATCTCATAGGCTATAATGGAGAATGGAAAAACATGCAAAAATTTTCCCATCAAGCGTATACCATTCAGTGTGATATTAAAAATACATCTTACCCAACCCTAAACCCAACCCCAATATTCACCCAAACATAAGTGTGTCCTGAACTCTAACCCTAGCCCTTACCATATGAGCCCATTCATTCTAATGAATCTCATAGGCTATAATGGAGAATGTAAAAACATCCAAAATTTTTCCACATCAAGGGTGTACCATTCAGTGAGATATTAAAAATACATCTTACCCAACCCTAAACCCAACCCCAATATTCACCCAAACATAAGTGTGTCCTGAACTCTAACCCTAACCCTAACCCTTACCATATGGGCCCATTCATTCTAATGAATCTCATAGGCTATAATGGAGAATGGAAAAACATCCAAAATTTTTCCCCATCAAGAGTGTACCATTCAGTGTGATATTAAAAATACATCTTACCCAACCCTAAACCCAACCCCAATATTCACCCAAACATAAGTGTGTCTTGAACTCTAACCCTAACCCTAACCCTTACCATATGGGCCCATTCATTCTAATGAATCTCATAGGCTATAATGGAGAATGCAAAAACATCCAAAAATTTTCCCCATCAAGCTTGCAGCATTCAGTGTGATATTAAAAATACATCTTACCCAACCCTAAACCCAACACCAATATTCACCCAAACATAAGTGTGTCCTGAACTCTAACCCTAACCCTAACCCTTACCATATGGGCCCATTCATTCTAATGAATCTCATAGGCTATAATGGAGAATGGAAAAACATCCAAAAATTTTCCCATCAAGCGTATACCATTCAGTGTGATATTAAAAATACATCTTACCCAACCCTAAACCCAACCCCAATATTCACCCAAACATAAGTGTGTCCTGAACTCTAACCCTAACCCTAACCCTTACCATATGGGCCCATTCATTTTAAAGAATCTCATAGGCTATAATGGAGAATGGAAAAACATCCAAAATTTTTCCACATCAAGAGTGTACCATTCAGTGAGATATAAAAAATACATCTTACCCAACCCTAAACCCAACCCCAATATTCACCCAAACATAAGTGTGTCCTGAACTCTAACCCTAACACTTACCATATGGGCCCATTCATTCTAAAGAATCTCATAGGCTATAATGGAGAATGTAAAAACATCCAAATTTTTTTCCCATCAAGCGTGTACCATTCAATGTGATATTAAAAATACATCTTACCCAACCCTAAACCCAACCCCAATATTCACCCAAACATAAGTCTGTCCTGAACTCTAACCCTAACCCTAACCCTTACCATATGGGCCCATTCATTCTAATGAATCTCATAGGCTATAATGGAGACTGGAAAAACATCCAAAAATTTTCCCCATCAAGCTTGTAGCATTCAGTGTGATATTAAAAATACATCTTACCCAACCCTAAACCCAACCCCAATATTCACCCAAACATAAGTGTGTCCTGAACTCTAACCCTAACCCTAACCCTTACCATAAGGGCCCATTCATTTTAATGAATCTCATAGGCTATAATGGAGAATGGAAAAACATCCAAAAAATTTTCCCATCAAGCGTATACCATTCAGTGTGATATTAAAAATACAGCTTACCCAACCCTAAACCCAACCCCAATATTCACCCAAACATAAGTGTGTCCTGAACTCTAACCCTAACCCTTACCATAAGGGCCCATTCATTTTAATGAATCTCATAGGCTATAATGGAGAATGGAAAAACATCCAAAATTTTTCCACATCAAGAGTGTACCATTCAGTGAGATATTAAAAATACATCTTACCCAACCCTAAACCCAACCCCAATATTCACCCAAACATAAGTGTGTCCTGAACTCTAACCCTAACCCTTACCATATGGGCCCATTCATTCTAATGAATCTCATACGCTATAATGGAGAATGTAAAAACATGCAAATTTTTTTCCCATCAAGCGTGTACCATTCAGTGTGATATTAAAAATACATCTTACCCAACCCTAAACCCAACCCCAATATTCACCCAAACATTAGTGTGTCCTGAACTCTAACCCTAACCCTAACCCTTACCATAAGGGCCCATTCATTTTAATGAATCTCATACGCTATAATGGAGAATGGAAAAACATCCAAAAAATTTTCCCATCAAGCGTATACCATTCAGTGTGATATTAAAAATACATCTTACCCAACCCTAAACCCAACCCCAATATTCACCCAAACATAAGTGTGTCCTGAAATCTAACCCTAACCCTAACCCTTACCATATGGGCCCATTCATTTTAAAGAATCTCATAGGCTATAATGGAGAATGGAAAAACATCCAAAAATTTTCCCCATCAAGCTTGCAGCATTCAGTGTGATATTAAAAATACATCTTACCCAACCCTAAACCCAACCCCAATATTCACCCAAACATAAGTGTGTCCTGAACTCTAACCCTAGCCCTTACCATATGGGCCCATTCATTCTAATGAATCTCATAGGCTATAATGGAGAATGTAAAAACATCCAAATTTTTTCCACATCAAGGGTGTACCATTCAGTGAGATATTAAAAATACATCTTACCCAACCCTAAACCCAACCCCAATATTCACCCAAACATAAGTGTGTCCTGAACTCTAACCCTAACCCTAACCCTTACCATATGGGCCCATTCATTCTAATGAATCTCATAGGCTATAATGGAGAGTGGAAAAACATCCAAAATTTTTCCCCATCAAGAGTGTACCATTCAGTGTTATATTAAAAATACATCTTACCCAACCCTAAACCCAACCCCAATATTCACCCAAACATAAGTGTGTCCTGAACTCTAACCCTAACCCTAACCCTTACCATATGGGCCCATTCATTCTAATGAATCTCATAGGCTATAATGGAGAATGGAAAAACATCCAAAAATTTTCCCCATCAAGTTTGCAGCATTCAGTGTGATATTAAAAATACATCTTACCCAACCCTAAACCCAACACCAATATTCACCCAAACATAAGTGTGTCCTGAACTCTAACCCTAACCCTTACCATATGGGCCCATTCATTCTAATGAATCTCATAGGCTATAATGGAGAATGGAAAAACATCCAAAAATTTTCCCATCAAGCGTATACCATTCAGTGTGATATTAAAAATACATCTTACCCAACCCTAAACCCAACCCCAATATTCACCCAAACATAAGTGTGTCCTGAACTCTAACCCTAGCCCTTACCATATGGGCCCATTCATTCTAATGAATCTCATAGGCTATAATGGAGAATGTAAAAACATCCAAAATTTTTCCACATCAAGGGTGTACCATTCAGTGAGATATTAAAAATACATCTTACCCAACCCTAAACCCAACCCCAATATTCACCCAAACATAAGTGTGTCCTGAACTCTAACCCTAACCCTAACCCTTACCATATGGGCCCATTCATTCTAATGAATCTCATAGGCTATAATGGAGAATGGAAAAACATCCAAAATTTTTCCCCATCAAGAGTGTACCATTCAGTGTGATATTAAAAATACATCTTACCCAACCCTAAACCCAACCCCAATATTCACCCAAACATAAGTCTGTCCTGAACTCTAACCCTAACCCTAACCCTTACCATATGGGCCCATTCATTCTAATGAATCTCATAGGCTATAATGGAGAATGGAAAAACATCCAAAAATTTTCCCCATCAAGCTTGCAGCATTCAGTGTGATATTAAAAATACATCTTACCCAACCCTAAACCCAACACCAATATTCACCCAAACATAAGTGTGTCCTGAACTCTAACCCTAACCCTAACCCTTACCATATGGGCCCATTCATTCTAATGAATCTCATAGGCTATAATGGAGAATGGAAAAACATCCAAAAATTTTCCCCATCAAGCTTGCAGCATTCAGTGTGATATTAAAAATACATCTTACCCAACCCTAAACCCAACCCCAATATTCACCCAAACATAAGTGTGTCCTGAACTCTAACCCTAGCCCTTACCATATGGGCCCATTCATTCTAATGAATCTCATAGGCTATAATGGAGAATGTAAAAACATCCAAAATTTTTCCACATCAAGGGTGTACCATTCAGTGAGATATTAAAAATACATCTTACCCAACCCTAAACCCAACCCCAATATTCACCCAAACATAAGTGTGTCCTGAACTCTAACCCTAACCCTAACCCTTACCATATGGGCCCATTCATTCTAATGAATCTCATAGGCTATAATGGAGAGTGGAAAAACATCCAAAATTTTTCCCCATCAAGAGTGTACCATTCAGTGTGATATTAAAAATACATCTTACCCAACCCTAAACCCAACCCCAATATTCACCCAAACATAAGTGTGTCCTGAACTCTAACCCTAACCCTAACCCTTACCATATGGGCCCATTCATTCTAATGAATCTCATAGGCTATAATGGAGAATGGAAAAACATCCAAAAATTTTCCCCATCAAGTTTGCAGCATTCAGTGTGATATTAAAAATACATCTTACCCAACCCTAAACCCAACACCAATATTCACCCAAACATAAGTGTGTCCTGAACTCTAACCCTAACCCTAACCCTTACCATATGGGCCCATTCATTCTAATGAATCTCATAGGCTATAATGGAGAATGGAAAAACATGCAAAAATTTTCCCATCAAGCGTATACCATTCAGTGTGATATTAAAAATACATCTTACCCAACCCTAAACCCAACCCCAATATTCACCCAAACATAAGTGTGTCCTGAACTCTAACCCTAGCCCTTACCATATGAGCCCATTCATTCTAATGAATCTCATAGGCTATAATGGAGAATGTAAAAACATCCAAAATTTTTCCACATCAAGGGTGTACCATTCAGTGAGATATTAAAAATACATCTTACCCAACCCTAAACCCAACCCCAATATTCACCCAAACATAAGTGTGTCCTGAACTCTAACCCTAACCCTAACCCTTACCATATGGGCCCATTCATTCTAATGAATCTCATAGGCTATAATGGAGAATGGAAAAACATCCAAAATTTTTCCCCATCAAGAGTGTACCATTCAGTGTGATATTAAAAATACATCTTACCCAACCCTAAACCCAACCCCAATATTCACCCAAACATAAGTGTGTCTTGAACTCTAACCCTAACCCTAACCCTTACCATATGGGCCCATTCATTCTAATGAATCTCATAGGCTATAATGGAGAATGCAAAAACATCCAAAAATTTTCCCCATTAAGCTTGCAGCATTCAGTGTGATATTAAAAATACATCTTACCCAACCCTAAACCCAACACCAATATTCACCCAAACATAAGTGTGTCCTGAACTCTAACCCTAACCCTAACCCTTACCATATGGGCCCATTCATTCTAATGAATCTCATAGGCTATAATGGAGAATGGAAAAACATCCAAAAATTTTCCCATCAAGCGTATACCATTCAGTGTGATATTAAAAATACATCTTACCCAACCCTAAACCCAACCCCAATATTCACCCAAACATAAGTGTGTCCTGAACTCTAACCCTAACCCTAACCCTTACCATATGGGCCCATTCATTTTAAAGAATCTCATAGGCTATAATGGAGAATGGAAAAACATCCAAAATTTTTCCACATCAAGAGTGTACCATTCAGTGAGATATAAAAAATACATCTTACCCAACCCTAAACCCAACCCCAATATTCACCCAAACATAAGTGTGTCCTGAACTCTAACCCTAACACTTACCATATGGTCCCTTTCATTCTAAAGAATCTCATAGGCTATAATGGAGAATGTAAAAACATCCAAATTTTTTTCCCATCAAGCGTGTACCATTCAATGTGATATTAAAAATACATCTTACCCAACCCTAAACCCAACCCCAATATTCACCCAAACATTAGTGTGTCCTGAACTCTAACCCTAACCCTAACCCTTACCATATGGGCCCATTCATTCTAATGAATCTCATAGGCTATAATGGAGACTGGAAAAACATCCAAAAATTTTCCCCATCAAGCTTGTAGCATTCAGTGTGATATTAAAAATACATCTTACCCAACCCTAAACCCAACCCCAATATTCACCCAAACATAAGTGTGTCCTGAACTCTAACCCTAACCCTAACCCTTACAATAAGGGCCCATTCATTTTAATGAATCTCATAGGCTATAATGGAGAATGGAAAAACATCCAAAAAATTTTCCCATCAAGCGTATACCATTCAGTGTGATATTAAAAATACAGCTTACCCAACCCTAAACCCAACCCCAATATTCACCCAAACATAAGTGTGTCCTGAACTCTAACCCTAACCCTAACCCTTACCATAAGGGCCCATTCATTTTAATGAATCTCATAGGCTATAATGGAGAATGGAAAAACATCCAAAATTTTTCCACATCAAGAGTGTACCATTCAGTGAGATATTAAAAATACATCTTACCCAACCCTAAACCCAACACTAATATTCACCCAAACATAAGTGTGTCCTGAACTCTAACCCTAACCCTTACCATATGGGCCCATTCATTCTAATGAATCTCATACGCTATAATGGAGAATGTAAAAACATGCAAATTTTTTTCCCATCAAGCGTGTACCATTCAGTGTGATATTAAAAATACATCTTACCCAACCCTAAACCCAACCCCAATATTCACCCAAACATTAGTGTGTCCTGAACTCTAACCCTAACCCTAACCCTTACCATAAGGGCCCATTCATTTTAATGAATCTCATAGGCTATAATGGAGAATGGAAAAACATCCAAAAAATTTTCCCATCAAGCGTATACCATTCAGTGCGATATTAAAAATACATCTTACCCAACCCTAAACCCAACCCCAATATTCACCCAAACATAAGTGTGTCCTGAACTCTAACCCTAACCCTAACCCTTACCATATGGGCCCATTCATTTTAAAGAATCTCATAGGCTATAATGGAGAATGGAAAAACATCCAAAAATTTTCCCCATCAAGCTTGCAGCATTCAGTGTGATATTAAAAATACATCTTACCCAACCCTAAACCCAACCCCAATATTCACCCAAACATAAGTGTGTCCTGAACTCTAACCCTAGCCCTTACCATATGGGCCCATTCATTCTAATGAATCTCATAGGCTATAATGGAGAATGTAAAAACATCCAAATTTTTTCCACATCAAGGGTGTACCATTCAGTGAGATATTAAAAATACATCTTACCCAACCCTAAACCCAACCCCAATATTCACCCAAACATAAGTGTGTCCTGAACTCTAACCCTAACCCTAACCCTTACCATATGAGCCCATTCATTCTAATGAATCTCATAGGCTATAATGGAGAGTGGAAAAACATCCAAAATTTTTCCCCATCAAGAGTGTACCATTCAGTGTTATATTAAAAATACATCTTACCCAACCCTAAACCCAACCCCAATATTCACCCAAACATAAGTGTGTCCTGAACTCTAACCCTAACCCTAACCCTTACCATATGGGCCCATTCATTCTAATGAATCTCATAGGCTATAATGGAGAATGGAAAAACATCCAAAAATTTTCCCCATCAAGTTTGCAGCATTCAGTGTGATATTAAAAATACATCTTACCCAACCCTAAACCCAACACCAATATTCACCCAAACATAAGTGTGTCCTGAACTCTAACCCTAACCCTTACCATATGGGCCCATTCATTCTAATGAATCTCATAGGCTATAATGGAGAATGGAAAAACATCCAAAAATTTTCCCATCAAGCGTATACCATTCAGTGTGATATTAAAAATACAACTTACCCAACCCTAAACCCAACCCCAATATTCACCCAAACATAAGTGTGTCCTGAACTCTAACCCTAGCCCTTACCATATGGGCCCATTCATTCTAATGAATCTCATAGGCTATAATGGAGAATGTAAAAACATCCAAAATTTTTCCACATCAAGGGTGTACCATTCAGTGAGATATTAAAAATACATCTTACCCAACCCTAAACCCAACCCCAATATTCACCCAAACATAAGTGTGTCCTGAACTCTAACCCTAACCCTAACCCTTACCATATGGGCCCATTCATTCTAATGAATCTCATAGGCTATAATGGAGAATGGAAAAACATCCAAAATTTTTCCCCATCAAGAGTGTACCATTCAGTGTGATATTAAAAATACATCTTACCCAACCCTAAACCCAACCCCAATATTCACCCAAACATAAGTGTGTCTTGAACTCTAACCCTAACCCTAACCCTTACCATATGGGCCCATTCATTCTAATGAATCTCATAGGCTATAATGGAGAATGCAAAAACATCCAAAAATTTTCCCCATCAAGCTTGCAGCATTCAGTGTGATATTAAAAATACATCTTACCCAACCCTAAACCCAACACCAATATTCACCCAAACATAAGTGTGTCCTGAACTCTAACCCTAACCCTAACCCTTACCATATGGGCCCATTCATTCTAATGAATCTCATAGGCTATAATGGAGACTGGAAAAACATCCAAAAATTTTCCCCATCAAGCTTGTAGCATTCAGTGTGATATTAAAAATACATCTTACCCAACCCTAAACCCAACCCCAATATTCACCCAAACATAAGTGTGTCCTGAACTCTAACCCTAACCCTAACCCTTACCATAAGGGCCCATTCATTTTAATGAATCTCATAGGCTATAATGGAGAATGGAAAAACATCCAAAAATTTTTCCCATCAAGCGTATACCATTCAGTGTGATATTAAAAATACAGCTTACCCAACCCTAAACCCAACCCCAATATTCACCCAAACATAAGTGTGTCCTGAACTCTAACCCTAACCCTAACCCTTACCATAAGGGCCCATTCATTTTAATGAATCTCATAGGCTATAATGGAGAATGGAAAAACATCCAAAATTTTTCCACATCAAGAGTGTACCATTCAGTGAGATATTAAAAATACATCTTACCCAACCCTAAACCCAACACCAATATTCACCCAAACATAAGTGTGTCCTGAACTCTAACCCTAACCCTTACCATATGGGCCCATTCATTCTAATGAATCTCATAGGCTATAATGGAGAATGTAAAAACATGCAAATTTTTTTCCCATCAAGCGTGTACCATTCAGTGTGATATTAAAAATACATCTTACCCAACCCTAAACCCAACCCCAATATTCACCCAAACATTAGTGTGTCCTGAACTCTAACCCTAACCCTAACCCTTACCATAAGGGCCCATTCATTCTAATGAATCTCATAGGCTATAATGGAGAATGGAAAAACATCCAAAATTTTTCCACATCAAGAGTGTACCATTCAGTGAGATATAAAAAATACATCTTACCCAACCCTAAACCCAACCCCAATATTCACCCAAACATAAGTGTGTCCTGAACTCTAACCCTAACACTTACCATATGGGCCCATTCATTCTAAAGAATCTCATAGGCTATAATGGAGAATGTAAAAACATCCAAATTTTTTTCCCATCAAGCGTGTACCATTCAATGTGATATTAAAAATACATCTTACCCAACCCTAAACCCAACCCCAATATTCACCCAAACATTAGTGTGTCCTGAACTCTAACCCTAACCCTAACCCTTACCATATAGGCCCATTCATTCTAATGAATCTCATAGGCTATAATGGAGACTGGAAAAACATCCAAAAATTTTCCCCATCAAGCTTGTAGCATTCAGTGTGATATTAAAAATACATCTTACCCAACCCTAAACCCAACCCCAATATTCACCCAAACATAAGTGTGTCCTGAACTCTAACCCTAACGCTAACCCTAACCCTTACCATCAGGGCCCATTCATTTTAATGAATCTCATAGGCTATAATGGAGAATGGAAAAACATCCAAAAATTTTTCCCATCAAGCGTATACCATTCAGTGTGATATTAAAAATACAGCTTACCCAACCCTAAACCCAACCCCAATATTCACCCAAACATAAGTGTGTCCTGAACTCTAACCCTAACCCTAACCCTTACCATAAGGGCCCATTCATTTTAAGGAATCTCATAGGCTATAATGGAGAATGGAAAAACATCCAAAATTTTTCCACATCAAGAGTGTACCATTCAGTGAGATATTAAAAATACATCTTACCCAACCCTAAACCCAACACCAATATTCACCCAAACATAAGTGTGTCCTGAACTCTAACCCTAACCCTTACCATATGGGCCCATTCATTCTAATGAATCTCATAGGCTATAATGGAGAATGTAAAAACATCCAAATTTTTTTCCCATCAAGCGTGTACCATTCAGTGTGATATTAAAAATACATCTTACCCAACCCTAAACCCAACCCCAATATTCACCCAAACATTAGTGTGTCCTGAACTCTAACCCTAACCCTAACCCTTACCATATATGCCATTCATTCTAATGAATCTAATAGGCTATAATGGAGAATGGAAAAACATCCAAAAATTTTCCCCATCAAGCTTGTAGCATTCAGTGTGATATTAAAAATACATCTTACCCAACCCTAAACCCAACCCCAATATTCACCCTAACATAAGTGTGTCCTGAACTCTAACCCTAACCCTAACCCTTACCATAAGGGCCCATTCATTTTAATGAATCTCATAGGCTATAATGGAGAATGGAAAAACATCCAAAAAATTTGCCCATCAAGCGTATACCATTCAGTGTGATATTAAAAATACATCTTACCCAACCCTAAACCCAACCCCAATATTCACCCAAACATAAGTGTGTCCTGAACTCTAACCCTAACCCTAACCCTTACCATATGGGCCCATTCATTTTAAAGAATCTCATAGGCTATAATGGAGAATGGAAAAACATCCAAAATTTTTCCACATCAAGAGTGTACCATTCAGTGAGATATAAAAAATACATCTTACCCAACCCTAAACCCAACCCCAATATTCACCCAAACATAAGTGTGTCCTGAACTCTAACCCTAACACTTACCATATGGGCCCATTCATTCTAAAGAATCTCATAGGCTATAATGGAGAATGTAAAAACATCCAAATTTTTTTCCCATCAAGCGTGTACCATTCAGTGTGATATTAAAAATACATCTTACCCAACCCTAAACCCAACCCCAATATTCACCCAAACATTAGTGTGTCCTGAACTCTAACCCTAACCCTAACCCTTACCATATGGGCCCATTCATTCTAATGAATCTCATAGGCTATAATGGAGACTGGAAAAACATCCAAAAATTTTCCCCATCAAGCTTGTAGCATTCAGTGTGATATTAAAAATACATCTTACCCAACCCTAAACCCAACCCCAATATTCACCCAAACATAAGTGTGTCCTGAACTCTAACCCTAACCCTAACCCTTACCATAAGGGCCCATTCATTTTAATGAATCTCATAGGCTATAATGGAGAATGGAAAAACATCCAAAAATTTTTCCCATCAAGCGTATACCATTCAGTGTGATATTAAAAATACAGCTTACGCAACCCTAAACCCAACCCCAATATTCACCCAAACATAATTGTGTCCTGAACTCTAACCCTAACCCTAACCCTTACCATAAGGGCCCATTCATTTTAATGAATCTCATAGGCTATAATGGAGAATGGAAAAACATCCAAAATTTTTCCACATCAAGAGTGTACCATTCAGTGAGATATTAAAAATACATCTTACCCAACCCTAAACCCAACACCAATACTCACCCAAACATAAGTGTGTCCTGAACTCTAACCCTAACCCTTACCATATGGGCCCATTCATTCTAATGAATCTCATAGGCTATAATGGAGAATGTAAAAACATCCAAATTTTTTTCCCATCAAGCGTGTACCATTCAGTGTGATATTAAAAATACATCTTACCCAACCCTAAACCCAACCCCAATATTCACCCAAACATTAGTGTGTCCTGAACTCTAACCCTAACCCTAACCCTTACCATATGGGCCATTCATTCTAATGAATCTAATAGGCTATAATGGAGAATGGAAAAACATCCAAAAATTTTCCCCATCAAGCTTGTAGCATTCAGTGTGATATTAAAAATACATCTTACCCAACCCTAAACCCAACCCCAATATTCACCCAAACATAAGTGTGTCCTGAACTCTAACCCTAACCCTAACCCTTACCATAAGGGCCCATTCATTTTAATGAATCTCATAGGCTATAATGGAGAATGGAAAAACATCCAAAAAATTTTCCCATCAAGCGTATACCATTCAGTGTGATATTAAAAATACAGCTTACCCAACCCTAAACCCAACCCCAATATTCACCCAAACATAAGTGTGTCCTGAACTCTAACCCTAACCCTAACCCTTACCATAAGGGCCCATTCATTTTAAAGAATCTCATAGGCTATAATGGAGAATGGAAAAACATCCAAAATTTTTCCACATCAAGAGTGTACCATTCAGTGAGATATTAAAAATACATCTTACCCAACCCTAAACCCAACCCCAATATTCACCCAAACATAAGTGTGGCCTGAACTCTAACCCTAACCCTTACCATATGGGCCCATTCATTCTAATGAATCTCATAGGCTATAATGGAGAATGTAAAAACATCCAAATTTTTTTCCCATCAAGCGTGTACCATTCAGTGTGATATTAAAAATACATCTTACCCAACCCTAAACCCAACCCCAATATTCACCCAAACATTAGTGTGTCCTGAACTCTAACCCTAACCCTAACCCTTACCATATGGGCCATTCATTCTAATGAATCTAATAGGCTATAATGGAGAATGGAAAAACATCCAAAAATTTTCCCCATCAAGCTTGTAGCATTCAGTGTGATATTAAAAATACATCTTACCCAACCCTAAACCCAACCCCAATATTCACCCAAACATAAGTGTGTCCTGAACTCTAACCCTAACCCTAACCCTTACCATAAGGGCCCATTCATTTTAATGAATCTCATAGGCTATAATGGAGAATGGAAAAACATCCAAAAAATTTTCCCATCAAGCGTATACCGTTCAGTGTGATATTAAAAATACAGCTTACCCAACCCTAAACCCAACCCCAATATTCACCCAAACATAAGTGTGTCCTGAACTCTAACCCTAACCCTAACCCTTACCACAAGGGCCCATTCATTTTAATGAATCTCATAGGCTATAATGGAGAATGGAAAAACATCCAAAATTTTTCCACATCAAGAGTGTACCATTCAGTGAGATATTAAAAATACATCTTACCCAACCCTAAACCCAACACCAATATTCACCCAAACATAAGTGTGTCCTGAACTCTAACCCTAACCCTTACCATATGGGCCCATTCATTCTAATGAATCTCATAGGCTATAATGTAGAATGTAAAAACATCCAAATTTTTTTCCCATCAAGCGTGTACCATTCAGTGTGATATTAAAAATACATCTTACCCAACCCTAAACCCAACCCCAATATTCACCCAAACATTAGTGTGTCCTGAACTCTAACCCTAACCCTAACCCTTACCATATGGGCCATTCATTCTAATGAATCTAATAGGCTATAATGGAGAATGGAAAAACATCCAAAAAATTTTCCCATCAAGCGTATACCATTCAGTGTGATATTAAAAATACAGCTTACCCAACCCTAAACCCAACCCCAATATTCACCCAAACATAAGTGTGTCCTGAACTCTAACCCTAACCCTAACCCTTACCATAAGGGCCCTTTCATTTTAAAGAATCTCATAGGCTATAATGGAGAATGGAAAAACATCCAAAATTTTTCCACATCAAGAGTGTACCATTCAGTGAGATATTAAAAATACATCTTACCCAACCCTAAACCCAACCCCAATATTCACCCAAACATAAGTGTGTCCTGAACTCTAACCCTAACCCTAACCCTTACCATATGGGCCATTCATTCTAATGAATCTAATAGGCTATAATGGAGAATGGAAAAACATCCAAAAATTTTCCCCATCAAGCTTGTAGCATTCAGTGTGATATTAAAAATACATCTTACCCAACCCTAAACCCAACCCCAATATTCACCCTAACATAAGTGTGTCCTGAACTCTAACCCTAACCCTAACCCTTACCATAAGGGCCCATTCATTTTAATGAATCTCATAGGCTATAATGGAGAATGGAAAAACATCCAAAAAATTTGCCCATCAAGCGTATACCATTCAGTGTGATATTAAAAATACATCTTACCCAACCCTAAACCCAACCCCAATATTCACCCAAACATAAGTGTGTCCTGAACTCTAACCCTAACCCTAACCCTTACCATATGGGCCCATTCATTTTAAAGAATCTCATAGGCTATAATGGAGAATGGAAAAACATCCAAAATTTTTCCACATCAAGAGTGTACCATTCAGTGAGATATAAAAAATACATCTTACCCAACCCTAAACCCAACCCCAATATTCACCCAAACATAAGTGTGTCCTGAACTCTAACCCTAACACTTACCATATGGGCCCATTCATTCTAAAGAATCTCATAGGCTATAATGGAGAATGTAAAAACATCCAAATTTTTTTCCCATCAAGCGTGTACCATTCAGTGTGATATTAAAAATACATCTTACCCAACCCTAAACCCAACCCCAATATTCACCCAAACATTAGTGTGTCCTGAACTCTAACCCTAACCCTAACCCTTACCATATGGGCCCATTCATTCTAATGAATCTCATAGGCTATAATGGAGACTGGAAAAACATCCAAAAATTTTCCCCATCAAGCTTGTAGCATTCAGTGTGATATTAAAAATACATCTTACCCAACCCTAAACCCAACCCCAATATTCACCCAAACATAAGTGTGTCCTGAACTCTAACGCTAACCCTAACCCTTACCATCAGGGCCCATTCATTTTAATGAATCTCATAGGCTATAATGGAGAATGGAAAAACATCCAAAAATTTTTCCCATCAAGCGTATACCATTCAGTGTGATATTAAAAATACAGCTTACGCAACCCTAAACCCAACCCCAATATTCACCCAAACATAATTGTGTCCTGAACTCTAACCCTAACCCTAACCCTTACCATAAGGGCCCATTCATTTTAATGAATCTCATAGGCTATAATGGAGAATGGAAAAACATCCAAAATTTTTCCACATCAAGAGTGTACCATTCAGTGAGATATTAAAAATACATCTTACCCAACCCTAAACCCAACACCAATACTCACCCAAACATAAGTGTGTCCTGAACTCTAACCCTAACCCTTACCATATGGGCCCATTCATTCTAATGAATCTCATAGGCTATAATGGAGAATGTAAAAACATCCAAATTTTTTTCCCATCAAGCGTGTACCATTCAGTGTGATATTAAAAATACATCTTACCCAACCCTAAACCCAACCCCAATATTCACCCAAACATTAGTGTGTCCTGAACTCTAACCCTAACCCTAACCCTTACCATATGGGCCATTCATTCTAATGAATCTAATAGGCTATAATGGAGAATGGAAAAACATCCAAAAATTTTCCCCATCAAGCTTGTAGCATTCAGTGTGATATTAAAAATACATCTTACCCAACCCTAAACCCAACCCCAATATTCACCCAAACATAAGTGTGTCCTGAACACTAACCCTAACCCTAACCCTTACCATAAGGGCCCATTCATTTTAATGAATCTCATAGGCTATAATGGAGAATGGAAAAACATCCAAAAAATTTTCCCATCAAGCGTATACCATTCAGTGTGATATTAAAAATACAGCTTACCCAACCCTAAACCCAACCCCAATATTCACCCAAACATAAGTGTGTCCTGAACTCTAACCCTAACCCTAACCCTTACCATAAGGGCCCATTCATTTTAAAGAATCTCATAGGCTATAATGGAGAATGGAAAAACATCCAAAATTTTTCCACATCAAGAGTGTACCATTCAGTGAGATATTAAAAATACATCTTACCCAACCCTAAACCCAACCCCAATATTCACCCAAACATAAGTGTGGCCTGAACTCTAACCCTAACCCTTACCATATGGGCCCATTCATTCAAATGAATCTCATAGGCTATAATGGAGAATGTAAAAACATCCAAATTTTTTTCCCATCAAGCGTGTACCATTCAGTGTGATATTAAAAATACATCTTACCCAACCCTAAACCCAACCCCAATATTCACCCAAACATTAGTGTGTCCTGAACTCTAACCCTAACCCTAACCCTTACCATATGGGCCATTCATTCTAATGAATCTAATAGGCTATAATGGAGAATGGAAAAACATCCAAAAATTTTCCCCATCAAGCTTGTAGCATTCAGTGTGATATTAAAAATACATCTTACCCAACCCTAAACCCAACCCCAATATTCACCCAAACATAAGTGTGTCCTGAACTCTAACCCTAACCCTAACCCTTACCATAAGGGCCCATTCATTTTAATGAATCTCATAGGCTATAATGGAGAATGGAAAAACATCCAAAAAATTTTCCCATCAAGCGTATACCGTTCAGTGTGATATTAAAAATACAGCTTACCCAACCCTAAACCCAACCCCAATATTCACCCAAACATAAGTGTGTCCTGAACTCTAACCCTAACCCTAACCCTTACCACAAGGGCCCATTCATTTTAATGAATCTCATAGGCTATAATGGAGAATGGAAAAACATCCAAAATTTTTCCACATCAAGAGTGTACCATTCAGTGAGATATTAAAAATACATCTTACCCAACCCTAAACCCAACACCAATATTCACCCAAACATAAGTGTGTCCTGAACTCTAACCCTAACCCTTACCATATGGGCCCATTCATTCTAATGAATCTCATAGGCTATAATGTAGAATGTAAAAACATCCAAATTTTTTTCCCATCAAGCGTGTACCATTCAGTGTGATATTAAAAATACATCTTACCCAACCCTAAACCCAACCCCAATATTCACCCAAACATTAGTGTGTCCTGAACTCTAACCCTAACCCTAACCCTTACCATATGGGCCATTCATTCTAATGAATCTAATAGGCTATAATGGAGAATGGAAAAACATCCAAAAATTTTCCCCATCAAGCTTGTAGCATTCAGTGTGATATTAAAAATACATCTTACCCAACCCTAAACCCAACCCCAATATTCACCCAAACATAAGTGTGTCCTGAACTCTAACCCTAACCCTAACCCTTACCATAAGGGCCCATTCATTTTAATGAATCTCATAGGCTATAATGGAGAATGGAAAAACATCCAAAAAATTTTCCCATCAAGCGTATACCATTCAGTGTGATATTAAAAATACAGCTTACCCAACCCTAAACCCAACCCCAATATTCACCCAAACATAAGTGTGTCCTGAACTCTAACCCTAACCCTAACCCTTACCATAAGGGCCCTTTCATTTTAAAGAATCTCATAGGCTATAATGGAGAATGGAAAAACATCCAAAATTTTTCCACATCAAGAGTGTACCATTCAGTGAGATATTAAAAATACATCTTACCCAACCCTAAACCCAACCCCAATATTCACCCAAACATAAGTGTGTCCTGAACTCTAACCCTAACCCTAACCCTTACCATATGGGCCATTCATTCTAATGAATCTAATAGGCTATAATGGAGAATGGAAAAACATCCAAAAATTTTCCCCATCAAGCTTGTAGCATTCAGTGTGATATTAAAAATACATCTTACCCAACCCTAAACCCAACCCCAATATTCACCCAAACATAAGTGTGTCCTGAACTCTAACCCTAACCCTAACCCTTACCATAAGGGCCCATTCATTTTAATGAATCTCATAGGCTATAATGGAGAATGGAAAAACATCCAAAAAATTTTCCCATCAAGCGTATACCGTTCAGTGTGATATTAAAAATACAGCTTACCCAACTCTAAACCCAACCCCAATATTCACCCAAACATAAGTGTGTCCTGAACTCTAACCCTAACCCTAACCCTTACCATAAGGGCCCATTCATTTTAAAGAATCTCATAGGCTATAATGGAGAATGGAAAAACATCCAAAATTTTTCCACATCAAGAGTGTACCATTCAGTGAGATATTAAAAATACATCTTACCCAACCCTAAACCCAACCCCAATATTCACCCAAACATAAGTGTGTCCTGAACTCTAACCCTAACCCTTACCATATGGGCCCATTCATTCTAATGAATCTCATAGGCTATAATGGAGAATGTAAAAACATCCAAATTTTTTTCCCATCAAGCGTGTACCATTCAGTGTGATATTAAAAATACATCTTACCCAACCCTAAACCCAACCCCAATATTCACCCAAACATTAGTGTGTCCTGAACTCTAACCCTAACCCTAACCCTTACCATATGGGCCATTCATTCTAATGAATCTAATAGGCTATAATGGAGAATGGAAAAACATCCAAAAATTTTCCCCATCAAGCTTGTAGCATTCAGTGTGATATTAAAAATACATCTTACCCAACCCTAAACCCAACCCCAATATTCACCCAAACATAAGTGTGTCCTGAACTCTAACCCTAACCCTAACCCTTACCATAAGGGCCCATTCATTTTAATGAATCTCATAGGCTATAATGGAGAATGGAAAAACATCCAAAAAATTTTCCCATCAAGCGTATACCATTCAGTGTGATATTAAAAATACATCTTACCCAACCCTAAACCCAACCCCAATATTCACCCAAACATAAGTGTGTCCTGAACTCTAACCCTAGCCCTTACCATATGGGCCCATTCATTCTAATGAATCTCATAGGCTATAATGGAGAATGTAAAAACATCCAAAATTTTTCCACATCAAGGGTGTACCATTCAGTGAGATATTAAAAATACATCTTACCCAACCCTAAACCCAACCCCAATATTCACCCAAACATAAGTGTGTCCTGAACTCTAACCCTAACCCTAACCCTTAGCATATGGGCCCATTCATTCTAATGAATCTCATAGGCTATAATGGGGAATGGAAAAACATCCAAAATTTTTCCCCATCAAGAGTGTACCATTCAGTGTGATATTAAAAATACATCTTACCCAACCCTAAACCCAACCCCAATATTCACCCAAACATAAGTGTGTCCTGAACTCTAACCCTAACCCTAACCCCTACCATATGGGCCCATTCATTCTAATGAATCTCATAGGCTATAATGGAGAATGGAAAAACATCCAAAAATTTTCCCCATCAAGCTTGCAGCATTCAGTGTGATATTAAAAATACATCTTACCCAACCCTAAACCCAACACCAATATTCACCCAAACATAAGTGTGTCCTGAACTCTAACCCTAACCCTAACCCTTACCATATGGGCCCATTCATTCTAATGAATCTCATAGGCTATAATGGAGAATGGAAAAACATCCAAAAATTTTCCCATCAAGCGTATACCATTCAGTGTGATATTAAAAATACATCTTACCCAACCCTAAACCCAACCCCAATATTCACCCAAACATAAGTGTGTCCTGAACTCTAACCCTAACCCTTACCATATGGGCCCATTCATTCTAATGAATCTCATAGGCTATAATGGAGAATGTAAAAACATCCAAATTTTTTTCCCATCAAGCGTGTACCATTCAGTGTGATATTAAAAATACATCTTACCCAACCCTAAACCCAACCCCAATATTCACCCAAACATTAGTGTGTCCTGAACTCTAACCCTAACCCTTACCATAAGGGCCCATTCATTTTAATGAATCTCATAGGCTATAATGGAGAATGGAAAAACATCCAAAAAATTTTCCCATCAAGCGTATACCATTCAGTGTGATATTAAAAATACATCTTACCCAACCCTAAACCCAACCCCAATATTCACCCAAACATAAGTGTGTCCTGAACTCTAACCCTAACCCTTACCAAATGGGTCCATTCATTTTAAAGAATCTCATAGGCTATAATGGAGAATGGAAAAACATCCAAAATTTTTCCACATCAAGAGTGTACCATTCAGTGAGATATAAAAAATACATCTTACCCAACCCTAAACCCAACCCCAATATTCACCCAAACATAAGTGTGTCCTGAACTCTAACCCTAACACTTACCCTTTGGGCCCATTCATTCTGAAGAATCTCATAGGCTATAATGGAGAATGTAAAAACATCCAAATTTTTTTCCCATCAAGCGTGTACCATTCAGTGTGATATTAAAAATACATCTTACCCAACCCTAAACCCAACCCCAATATTCACCCAAACATTAGTGTGTCCTGAACTCTAACCCTAACCCTAACCCTTACCATATGGGCCCATTCATTCTAATGAATCTCATAGGCTATAATGGAGACTGGAAAAACATCCAAAAATTTTCCCCATCAAGCTTGTAGCATTCAGTGTGATATTAAAAATACATCTTACCCAACCCTAAACCCAACCCCAATATTCACCCAAACATAAGTGTGTCCTGAACTCTAACCCTAACCCTAACCCTTACCATAAGGGCCCATTCATTTTAATGAATCTCATAGGCTATAATGGAGAATGGAAAAACATCCAAAAAATTTTCCCATCAAGCGTATACCATTCAGTGTGATATTAAAAATACAGCTTACCCAACCCTAAACCCAACCCCAATATTCACCCAAACATAAGTGTGTCCTGAACTCTAACCCTAACCCTAACCCTTACCATATGGGCCCATTCATTCTAATGAATCTCATAGGCTATAATGGAGAATGTAAAAACATCCAAAAATTTTTCCCATCAAGCGTGTACCATTCAGTGTGATATTAAAAATACATCTTACCCAACCCTAAACCCAACCCCAATATTCACCCAAACATTAGTGTGTCCTGAACTCTAACCCTAACCCTAACCCTTACCATATGGGCCATTCATTCTAAAGAATCTAATAGGCTATAATTGTCACGAGCTGGGGCTGAGTCAGGCAAAGTCCAGGGGCAGTCCAAGGTCGGCAACTCGTGAGCAAGGTGGGTCCAAGGCGCCAAAACAGAATCGCAATCCAGGTATCACCGGTCAGAGGTTCAGAAGCCGAAGTCAGGGGGTCCAGAGGTCCAAGCCAAAGTCAGGAATCCAAAAGCCAAAGTCAAGAGCCGGAGTGGATGCTAGGATGTCAGGTATGTGACTAGTTGCTTCCACAAAGCCTCCTCCCAAAGCCCACAGCTATATAGCCCTCTGCTGCCTGTTGCTCATTTGGGCTAATTGCTGTCTCAGAGCAGCAGCCAGGATCCTGCCGAAACTTAAGCATCCTCACACTTAGAAGGGCCAGAATCCTTTCACCACTCAGGGCTCAGGGAGCGTCTTGCTTGTGAGCGTGCCGCCCTCCTCCGATCCCTGAGGTCCTGACGAAGGCGGTCACGCACACGACCCACCAGAGAGGGCGAGGCAGGGGGGCTTGGATCTTCTTCAGCAGGAGGCAGGGGCACTGGTGCAGGTGGCAGGGGCACCGTTCCTTCTGCAGGCTCTGCAGGCTCGGTTTCTTCTGCAGGGTCCCCAGCACCCATGACACTATCCCCCCCCCAGGGCCCCCCTCCGTCGAGGGGCCTGGGAGGTCGGGGTGGTCGCTGTGGAATTGTTGCACCAAGTCCGGGGCATGAAGATTGTCCACAGGTTCCCAGGACCGGTCTTCTGGGCCGTATCCCTCCCAGTCCACAAGGTACTGGAGGCCTCCACGATGGTACCGGGAGTCCAGAATCTGGCGCACCTCATATTCTTCCTCGTCATCCACCAACACCGGTGGTGGCGGCGGTGGGGAAGGAGGCCGAGCTGGGTCAGGGGGTGCAGCTGGAACAAGGAGGGAGCGATGGAACACAGGGTGAATGCGGAGGTGGGGTGGCAACTGGAGCCGGAAGGCGACGGGGTTTATTTGTTCTACGACGGGGTAGGGTCCAATGAACCGTGCATCCAGCTTGTGAGACCGACCAGGCCGGCGCAGGTAGCGAGTTGAGAGCCACACCTGATCCCCCGGCTGCACTGGAGGGCCTTCTTGCCTCTTTCGGTCCGCAGCCCGTTTATATGCCTCCTTGGCCTGCTGTAGCTGCTCTCGGAGCAAGTCTTGGCTGGCACGGAGTTCTTGCAGGTAGGCCGCGACGGCGGGGACATTCGTGGGTGGCAGGATCGCTGGGAAGAACCGCGGGTGGTACCCGTAGGTTGCAGCAAAAGGGGTCATTTGGGTGGACGAGTGGACCGCGTTGTTGTATGCAAACTCCACTAGAGGCAACAGACTGGTCCAGTCGTCCTGCTGGTAGCAGGTGTAGCAGCGGAGATATTGCTCTAGCGTGGCATTGGTGCGCTCTGTCTGACCATCAGTCTGTGGGTGGTAGGCTGAGGACAGGTGCACTCGAGTACCCAGGCTGGAATGGAGGGCTTGCCAGAACCGAGAGGAGAACTGGGGGCCCCGGTCTGAGATCAGGTGGGCTGGGAGTCCGTGCAGATGAAAGATGTGTTGCAGGTAGAGCTGGGCTGTCTCCTGAGCTGTGGGAAGTTTCGGACACGGAATGAAGTGGGCCATCTTGGTAAATAGGTCGACGACCACCAAGATGCAAGTCTGACCTTTGGATCGTGGGAGTTCTGTAATGAAGTCCATCGAGATGGTGTCCCAGGGTCCTGAGGGTGCGGGCAAGGGCTGTAACAACCCCGAGGGTTTGGCCGGGACGTCTTTGGCCCGCCGACAGACGTCACAGGAGCTGACATAGCGGGCAACATCGGAGCGAACTCGTGGCCACCAGAACTCTCGCGTCAGCAAGTGGGTGGTCTTATGCTGTCCAAAGTGCCCGGCGGGTAACGAGTCATGGGTCAGGCGAAGCACTTCTGCCCGCAAGGGCCCGGGAGGCACATAGAGGCGTTCGCGGTGTAGCAAGAGACCGCCTCGAGTCGTGAACTCGCCTGCCGAGTCGTCTTGGAGTGCCTGGAGGTGTTGCTGGACCCAGGGATCGTTGGCCTGGCTAGCACGAATGTCCTCCACGAGTGTGGGTGAAGTGGAGGTGGCTGCAAATACTGAGGGCGGCAGGATGGGAGCAGCGGGCGCGGCCTCAGTTGAAGCAGGGGCGTATTCTGGTTTCCGGGACAGCGCATCTGCTTTCCGGTTCTGGGTATGGGGGATGTAGGAGATCCGGAAGTCAAAGCGAGAGAAGAATAGGGACCACCGGATCTGGCGCTGGTTGAGACGGCGGGTGGTCTGGAGGTGCTCTAGGTTCCGGTGGTCAGTGAGCACTTGAACAGGGTGGCGAGCCCCTTCGAGGTAGTGCCTCCAAACCTCAAAGGCCGCCTTGATCGCGAGCAACTCCCTCTCCCAGATGGTATAGTTCCTTTCCGCAGCCGTGAGCTGGCGCGAGTAATAGGCGCAGGGCTGGAGTGGCTGAGACGGCTCCTCGCGCTGGGACAGCACTGCTCCCAGGGCCACGTTGGAGGCATCAGCTTCCACCGTAAAGGGAAGCTGGGGGTCAGGGTATCTCAGGAGTGGCCCGGTGGCAAAGCGAGTCTTCAGGGTGGAGAAGGCATTATCGGCCTCTGGGGACCAGCAGAAGGGTTCTTTGGGGCGGAGTAGTTGAGTCAGGGGTGTTGTCAGGGAGGCATAGGCCGGGATGAATTGCCGATAATAGTTGGAAAAACCAAGGAATCGCTGCAGGTCTTTGCGATTCTGAGGAGCCTGCCAGGTCAGGACCGCTTCTACTTTTTTCGGGTCCATGAGGATCCCTTGTGGGGACACAATGTGACCGAGGAACTCGACAGAGCGCAGGTCGAAGTCACACTTCTCCAGCTTGGCGTAGAGGCCATGGGCTCGTAGGCGCTGCAGGACCTGGCGGACGTGCTCGGCGTGCTGGGCAGGATTGCGGGAGTAGATTAGGATGTCATCCAGGTATATGATCGTGAAGCGGTCGAGCAGGTCCCGGAATACATCATTCATGAACCTCTGGAAGACAGCGGGGGCGTTGGTCAATCCGAAGGGCATCACCAGGTGCTCGTACTGCCCGTATCGGGTCCCAAACGCGGTCTTCCATTCGTCTCCGTGCCGTATGCGCACCAAATTGTACACTCCGCGGAGGTCCAGCTTGGTGTAGATTTGGGCCCCCTTTAAACGATCCAAGAGTTCAGGGATCAGTGGTAGAGGGTACCGGTCGCGGATGGTGATCTTGTTCAGGGCCCGGTAGTCATTGCACAGCCGGAGCTCCCCACTTTTCTTCTTCACGAAGAGGACTGGGGCAGACAGGGGAGAAGTTGAGGGTCGGATGAATCCGCGTTTCAGGTTCTTGTCCAGGTAGTCTCGCAAAGCTGCCAACTCAGGCTCCGACATTGGGTACAGACGCCCCACCGGGAGTGGTGCCCCAGGTACCAAATCAATGGCACAGTCATAGGGTCAGTGAGGGGGAAGCTGATCCGCTCCTGTCTCCTCGAAGACATCGGCGAAATCCGCATACTTCTGAGGGAGCTGAGGACCACCACTCGGGATGCCGGCTGCTAGAGTGGTGGGAGGAGTCAGATGGGGGCATGGGTCTCGGAAGCGTAGTTCCTGCTGGGCCCAGTCCACGATGGGGTTGTGCAGCTTCAGCCAGGAAAGGCCTAGAATCAACGGGAAGTGAGGCATGCGGGCGACATCAAACTGCAGCTGTTCTTGGTGCTGCTGGACGTGGAAGGTGATGGGACAGGTCTCCTGGGTGACGGGGCCAGAACGGAGGAGGCGCCCGTCGATAGCCTCCACCAGTGTTGGAGTCTCTTTTGGCTGCACTGGAATCTGGTGCTGCTTTACAAAGGCGGCATCTACGAAACAGTGGGCCGCTCCCGAGTCCAGCATGGCATATACAAACAGCCAGCGTTCATCAGGCAGACGGAGTTTGACTGGTAGCAGGAACGGGCCCGGGGTATCAGTCTGCTGTTCGGAGGACCCAGCTAGTCGCCCCAGGCTGGAGGGTCCACTTACGCCTGGGGCTGGCCTTTTGGCGGCGGTGGCAATGTAGGTCCAGGTATCCGATGTTTAGCAGGGCAGCCAGAGGCATAGTGGCCTGCCGTGCCGCAGTAGAGGCACAGGTTCTGCGTGCGGCGTCTGGCCTTCTCTTCTGGAGTCAGGCGGGGTCGAGCAGCTCCAAGCTGCATAGGCTCACCCTCGTCTCTGGTACTAGCTGGGGATGGGAGAGGAGCCAAGTGGCATGGCGCAGGGAGCTGGCGCCCTCGGGTCTTGGCTTGGCGGCGACTTTCCAGGCGGCCATCGATGCGGAGGCAGAAGGTGATAAGTCCTTGGAGCGTGGGTGGCGACTCCACCCTGGCCAGTTCATCCAGGACTTCCTCTGCCAGCACCTCGGTAAACTGGTCCATCTGAGCAGCCTCATTCCACGCCAAGTCTTGGGCCAGGAGCTTGAATTCGGTGGCATACTGAGCCACCGAGGACTGGCCTTGTTTCAGGGCCCTGATTTTCCAGTTGGCTGTGGCTGCTTGTACTGGGTTGGAGAAGGCAGCAGACAGGTGGGCCTCAAACCCCTGGTAATCAGTCAGTAGGGGAGACGACGCAACCAGCAAGGGTGTGGCCCATTTGGCCGCCTGCCCCTTTAACAGACTAATGATAAAACACACCTTTGTTTTGTCGTTGGGGAAGTCCCGAGCTCTTAGTTCGAAGTACAGCCGACCCTGTGCCAGGAAAGCAGGAAATTCTTCCACGGCACCCCCAAATCTGTCAGGTGGGGGAACTGGGCACTTGGCTGGAGCACTGGCCACAGGTTGTTGCTGCAAGTGCACTACTGCCTGTGTTAGCTGCTGTACCTGGGCTTGGAGCGCAGCCAGTAGTCCTGTGGTTCCACTTGCTTCAGCATCCATCCTGTGGAATGGGTGTTGGTTGTGGGTGGAAGCAATCTGTCACGAGCTGGGGCTGAGTCAGGCAAAGTCCAGGGGCAGTCCAAGGTTGGCAACTCGTGAGCAAGGTGGGTCCAAGGCGCCAAAACAGAATCGCAATCCAGGTATCACCGGACAGAGGTTCAGAAGCCGAAGTCAGGGGGTCCAGAGGTCCAAGCCAAAGTCAGGAATCCAAAAGCCAAAGTCAAGAGCCGGAGTGGATGCTAGGATGTCAGGTATGTGACTAGTTGCTTCCACAAAGCCTCCTCCCAAAGCCCACAGCTATATAGCCCTCTGCTGCCTGTTGCTCATTTGGGCTAATTGCTGTCTCAGAGCAGCAGCCAGGATCCTGCCGAAACTTAAGCATCCTCACACTTAGAAGGGCCAGAATCCTTTCACCACTCAGGGCTCAGGGAGCGTCTTGCTTGTGAGCGTGCCGCCCTCCTCCGATCCCTGAGGTCCTGACGAAGGCGGTCACGCACACGACCCACCAGAGAGGGCGAGGCAGGGGGGCTTGGATCTTCTTCAGCAGGAGGCAGGGGCACTGGTGCAGGTGGCAGGGGCACCGTTCCTTCTGCAGGCTCTGCAGGCTCGGTTTCTTCTGCAGGGTCCCCAGCACCCATGACAATAATGGAGAATGGAAAAACATCCAAAAATTTTCCCCATCAAGCTTGTAGCATTCAGTGTGATATTAAAAATACATCTTACCCAACCCTAAACCCAACCCCAATATTCACCCAAACATAAGTGTGTCCTGAACTCTAACCCTAACCCTAACCCTTACCATAAGGGCCCATTCATTTTAATGAATCTCATAGGCTATAATGGAGAATGGAAAAACATCCAAAAAATTTTCCCATCAAGCGTATACCATTCAGTGTGATATTAAAAATACAGCTTACCCAACCCTAAACCCAACCCCAATATTCACCCAAACATAAGTGTGTCCTGAACTCTAACCCTAACCCTAACCCTTACCATAAGGGCCCATTCATTTTAATGAATCTCATAGGCTATAATGGAGAATGGAAAAACATCCAAAATTTTTCCACATCAAGAGTGTACCATTCAGTGAGATATTAAAAATACATCTTACCCAACCCTAAACCCAACCCCAATATTCACCCAAACATAAGTGTGTCCTGAACTCTAACCCTAACCCTTACCATATGGGCCCATTCATTCTAATGAATCTCATAGGCTATAATGGAGAATGTAAAAACATCCAAATTTTTTTCCCATCAAGCGTGTACCATTCAGTGTGATATTAAAAATACATCTTACCCAACCCTAAACCCAACCCCAATATTCACCCAAACATTAGTGTGTCCTGAACTCTAACCCTAACCCTAACCCTTACCATATGGGCCATTCATTCTAATGAATCTAATAGGCTATAATGGAGAATGGAAAAACATCCAAAAATTTTCCCCATCAAGCTTGTAGCATTCAGTGTGATATTAAAAATACATCTTACCCAACCCTAAACCCAACCCCAATATTCACCCAAACATAAGTGTGTCCTGAACTCTAACCCTAACCCTAACCCTTACCATAAGGGCCCATTCATTTTAATGAATCTCATAGGCTATAATGGAGAATGGAAAAACATCCAAAAATTTTTCCCATCAAGCGTATACCATTCAGTGTGATATTAAAAATACATCTTACCCAACCCTAAACCCAACCCCAATATTCACCCAAACATAAGTGTGTCCTGAACTCTAACCCTAACCCTAACCCTTACCATATGGGCCCATTCATTTTAAAGAATCTCATAGGTTATAATGGTGAATGGAAAAACATCCAAAATTTTTCCTCATCAAGAGTGTACCATTCAGTGAGATATAAAAAATACATCTTACCCAACCCTAAACCCAACCCCAATATTCACCCAAACATAAGTGTGTCCTGAACTCTAACCCTAACCCTTACCCTATGGGCCCATTCATTCTAATGAATCTCATAGGCTATAATGGAGAATGTAAAAACATCCACATTTTTTTTCCCATCAAGCGTGTACCATTCAGTGTGATATTAAAAATACATCTTACCCAACCCTAAACCCAACCCCAATATTCACCCAAACATAAGTGTGTCCTGAACTCTAACCCTAACCCTAACACTTACCATAAGGGCCCATTCATTTTAATGAATCTCATAGGCTATAATGGAGAATGGAAAAACATCCAAAAAATTTTCCCATCAAGCGTATACCATTCAGTGTGATATTAAAAATGCATCTTACCCAACCCTAAACCCAACCCCAATATTCACCCAAACATAAGTGTGTCCTGAACTCTAACCCTAACCCTAACCCTTACCATAAGGGCCCATTCATTTTAATGAATCTCATAGGCTATAATGGAGAATGGAAAAACATCCAAAATTTTTCCACATCAAGAGTGTACCATTCAGTGAGATATTAAAAATACATCTTACCCAACCCTAAACCCAACCCCAATATTCACCCAAACATAAGTGTGTCCTGAACTCTAACCCTAACCCTTACCATATGGGCCCATTCATTCTAATGAATCTCATAGGCTATAATGGAGAATGTAAAAACATCCAAATTTTTTTCCCATCAAGCGTGTACCATTCAGTGTGATATTAAAAATACATCTTACCCAACCCTAAACCCAACCCCAATATTCACCCAAACATTAGTGTGTCCTGAACTCTAACCCTAACCCTAACCCTTACCATATGGGCACATTCATTCTAATGAATCTCATAGGCTATAATGGAGAATGGAAAAAAATCCAAAAATTATCCCCAGCAAGCTTGTAGCATTCAGTGTGATATTAAAAATACATCTTACCCAACCCTAAACCCAACCCCAATATTCACCCAAACATAAGTGTGTCCTGAACTCTAACCCTAACCCTTACCATATGGGCCCATTCATTCTAATGAATCGCATAGGCTATAATGGAGAATGTAAAAACATCCAAATCTTTTTCCCATCAAGCGTGTACCATTCAGTGTGATATTAAAAATACATCTTACCCAACCCTAAACCCAACCCCAATATTCACCCAAACATTAGTGTGTCCTGAACTCTAACCCTAACCCTAACCCTTACCATATGGGCCCATTCATTCTAATGAATCTCATAGGCTATAATGGAGAATGGAAAAACATCCAAAAATTTTCCCCATCAAGCTTGTAGCATTCAGTGTGATATTAAAAATACATCTTACCCAACCCTAAACCCAACCCCAATATTCACCCAAACATAAGTGTGTCCTGAACTCTAACCCTAACCCTAACCCTTACCATAAGGGCCCATTCATTTTAATGAATCTCATAGGCTATAATGGAGAATGGAAAAACATCCAAAAAATTTTCCCATCAAGCGTATACCATTCAGTGTGATATTAAAAATACATCTTACCCAACCCTAAACCCAACCCCAATATTCACCCAAACATAAGTGTGTCCTGAACTCTAATCCTAACCCTAACCCTTACCATATGGGCCCGTTCATTTTAAAGAATCTCATAGGCTATAATGGAGAATGGAAAAACATCCAAAATTTTTCCACATCAAGAGTGTACCATTCAGTGAGATATTAAAAATACATCTTACCCAACCCTAAACCCAACCCCAATATTCACCCAAACATAAGTGTGTCCTGAACTCTAACCCTAACCCTTACCATATGGGCCCATTCATTCTAATGAATCTCATAGGCTATAATGGAGAATGTAAAAACATCCAAATCTTTTTCCCATCAAGCGTGTACCATTCAGTGTGATATTAAAAATACATCTTACCCAACCCTAAACCCAACCCCAATATTCACCCAAACATTAGTGTGTCCTGAACTCTAACCCTAACCCTAACCCTTACCATATGGGCCCATTCATTCTAATGAATCTCATAGGCTATAATGGAGAATGGAAAAACATCCAAAAATTTTCCCCATCAAGCTTGTAGCATTCAGTGTGATATTAAAAATACATCTTACCCAACCCTAAACCCAACCCCAATATTCACCCAAACATAAGTGTGTCCTGAACTCTAACCCTAACCCTAACCCTTACCATAAGGGCCCATTCATTTTAATGAATCTCATAGGCTATAATGGAGAATGGAAAAACATCCAAAAAATTTTCCCATCAAGCGTATACCATTCAGTGTGATATTAAAAATACATCTTACCCAACCCTAAACCCAACCCCAATATTCACCCAAACATAAGTGTGTCCTGAACTCTAACCCTAACCCTAACCCTTACCATATGGGCCCATTCATTTTAAAGAATCTCATAGGCTATAATGGAGAATGGAAAAACATCCAAAATTTTTCCTCATCAAGAGTGTACCATTCAGTGAGATATAAAAAATACATCTTACCCAACCCTAAACCCAACCCCAATATTCACCCAAACATAAGTGTGTCCTGAACTCTAACCCTAACCCTTACCCTATGGGCCCATTCATTGTAATGAATCTCATAGGCTATAATGGAGAATGTAAAAACATCCACATTTTTTTCCCATCAAGCGTGTACCATTCAGTGTGATATTAAAAATACATCTTACCCAACCCTAAACCCAACCCCAATATTCACCCAAACATAAGTGTGTCCTGAACTCTAACCCTAACCCTAACACTTACCATAAGGGCCCATTCATTTTAATGAATCTCATAGGCTATAATGGAGAATGGAAAAACATCCAAAAAATTTTCCCATCAAGCGTATACCATTCAGTGTGATATTAAAAATGCATCTTACCCAACCCTAAACCCAACCCCAATATTCACCCAAACATAAGTGTGTCCTGAACTCTAACCCTAACCCTAACCCTTACCATAAGGGCCCATTCATTTTAATGAATCTCATAGGCTATAATGGAGAATGGAAAAACATCCAAAATTTTTCCACATCAAGAGTGTACCATTCAGTGAGATATTAAAAATACATCTTACCCAACCCTAAACCCAACCCCAATATTCACCCAAACATAAGTGTGTCCTGAACTCTAACCCTAACCCTTACCATATGGGCCCATTCATTCTAATGAATCTCATAGGCTATAATGGAGAATGTAAAAACATCCAAATTTTTTTCCCATCAAGAGTGTACCATTCAGTGTGATATTAAAAATACATCTTACCCAACCCTAAACCCAACCCCAATATTCACCCAAACATTAGTGTGTCCTGAACTCTAACCCTAACCCTAACCCTTACCATATGGGCACATTCATTCTAATGAATCTCATAGGCTATAATGGAGAATGGAAAAAAATCCAAAAATTTTCCCCAGCAAGCTTGTAGCATTCAGTGTGATATTAAAAATACATCTTACCCAACCCTAAACCCAACCCCAATATTCACCCAAACATAAGTGTGTCCTGAACTCTAACCCTAACCCTTACCATATGGGCCCATTCATTCTAATGAATCTCATAGGCTATAATGGAGAATGTAAAAACATCCAAATCTTTTTCCCATCAAGCGTGTACCATTCAGTGTGATATTAAAAATACATCTTACCCAACCCTAAACCCAACCCCAATATTCACCCAAACATTAGTGTGTCCTGAACTCTAACCCTAACCCTAACCCTTACCATATGGGCCCATTCATTCTAATGAATCTCATAGGCTATAATGGAGAATGGAAAAACATCCAAAAATTTTCCCCATCAAGCTTGTAGCATTCAGTGTGATATTAAAAATACATCTTACCCAACCCTAAACCCAACCCCAATATTCACCCAAACATAAGTGTGTCCTGAACTCTAACCCTAACCCTAACCCTTACCATAAGGGCCCATTCATTTTAATGAATCTCATAGGCTATAATGGAGAATGGAAAAACATCCAAAAATTTTTCCCATCAAGCGTATACCATTCAGTGTGATATTAAAAATACATGTTACCCAACCCTAAACCCAACCCCAATATTCACCCAAACATAAGTGTGTCCTGAACTCTAATCCTAACCCTAACCCTTACCATATGGGCCCGTTCATTTTAAAGAATCTCATAGGCTATAATGGAGAATGGAAAAACATCCAAAATTTTTCCACATCAAGAGTGTACCATTCAGTGAGATATTAAAAATACATCTTACCCAACCCTAAACCCAACCCCAATATTCACCCAAACCTAAGTGTGTCCTGAACTATAACCCTAACCCTAACCCTTACCATATGGGCCCATTCATTCTAATGAATCTCATAGGCTATAATGGAGAATGTAAAAACATCCAATTTTTTTTCCCATCCAGCATGTACCATTCAGTGTGATATTAAAAATACATCTTACCCAACCCTAAACCCAACCCCAATATTCACCCAAACATAAGTGTGTCCTGAACTCTAACCCTAACCCTTACCATATGGGCCCATTCATTCTCATGAATCTCATAGGCTATAATGGAGAATGTAAAAACATCCAAATTTTTTCCCATCAAGCGTGTACCATTCAGTGTGATATTAAAAATACATCTTACCCAACCCTAAACCCAACCCTAAACCCAACCCCAATATTCACCCAAACATAAGTGTGTCTTGAACTCTAACCCTAACCCTAACCCTTACCATAAGGGCCCATTCATTCTAATGAATCTCATAGGCTATAATGGAGAATGTAAAAACATCCAAATTTTTTTCCCATCAAGCGTGTACCATTCAGTGTGATATTAAAAATACATCTTACCCACCCCTAAACCCAACCCCAATATTCACCCAAACATAAGTGTGTCCTGAACTCTAACCCTAACCCTAACCCTTACCATAAGGGCCCATTCATTTTAATGAATCTCATAGGCTATAATGGAGAATGGAAAAACATCCAAAAAATTTTCCCATCAAGCGTATACCATTCAGTGTGATATTAAAAATACATCTTACCCAACCCTAAACCCAACCCCAATATTCACCCAAACATAAGTGTGTCCTGAACTCTAACCCTAACCCTTACCATAAGGGCCCTTTCATTTTAATGAATCTCATAGGCTATAATGGAGAATGGAAAAACATCCAAAATTTTTCCACATCAAGAGTGTACCATTCAGTGAGATATTAAAAATACATCTTACCCAACCCTAAACCCAACCCCAATATTCACCCAAACATAAGTGTGTCCTGAACTCTAACCCTAACCCTTACCATATGGGCCCATTCATTCTAATGAATCTCATAGGCTATAATGGAGAATGGAAAAACATCCAAATTTTTTTCCCATCAAGCGTGTACCATTCAGTGTGATATTAAAAATACATCTTACCCAACCCTAAACCCAACCCCAATATTCACCCAAACATTAGTGTGTCCTGAACTCTAACCCTAACCCTAACCCTTACCATAAGGGCCCATTCATTCTAATGAATCTCATAGGCTATAATGGAGAATGGAAAAACATCCAAAATTTTTCCACATCAAGAGTGTACCATTCAGTGAGATATTAAAAATACATCTTACCCAACCCTAAACCCAACCCCAATATTCACCCAAACATAAGTGTGTCCTGAACTCTAACCCTAACCCTTACCATATGGGCCCATTCATTCTAATGAATCTCATAGGCTATAATGGAGAATGGAAAAACATCCAAATTTTTTTCCCATCAAGCGTGTACCATTCAGTGTGATATGAAAAATACATCTTACCCAACCCTAAACCCAACCCCAATATTCACCCAAACATTAGTGTGTCCTGAACTCTAACCCTAACCCTAACCCTTACCATAAGGGCCCATTCATTTTAATGAATCTCATAGGCTATAATGGAGAATGGAAAAACATCCAAAATTTTTCCACATCAAGAGTGTACCATTCAGTGAGATATTAAAAATACATCTTACCCAACCCTAAACCCAACCCCAATATTCACCCAAACATAAGTGTGTCCTGAACTCTAACCCTAACCCTTACCATATGGGCCCATTCATTCTAATGAATCTCATAGGCTATAATGGAGAATGTAAAAACATCCAATTTTTTTTCCCATCAAGCGTGTACCATTCAGTGTGATATTAAAAATACATCTTACCCAACCCTAAACCCAACCCCAATATTCACCCAAACATTAGTGTGTCCTGAACTCTAACCCTAACCCTAACCCTTACCCTATGGGCCCATTCATTCTAATGAATCTCATAGGCTATAATGGAGAATGGAAAAACATCCAAAAATTTTCCCCATCAAGCTTGTAGCATTCAGTGTGATATTAAAAATACATCTTACCCAACACTAAACCCAACCCCAATATTCACCCAAACATAAGTGTGTCCTGAACTCTAACCCTAACCCTAACCCTTACCATAAGGGCCCATTCATTTTAATGAATCTCATAGGCTGTAATGGAGAATGGAAAAACATCCAAAAAATTTTCCCATCAAGCGTATACCATGCAGTGTGATATTAAAAATACATCTTACCCAACCCTAAACCCAACCCCAATATTCACCCAAACATAAGTGTGTCCTGAACTCTAACCCTAACCCTAACCCTTACCATATGGGCCCATTCATTTTAAAGAATCTCATAGGCTATAATGGAGAATGGAAAAACATCCAAAATTTTTCCACATCAAGAGTGTACCATTCAGTGAGATATTAAAAATACATCTTACCCAACCCTAAACCCAACCCCCATATTCACCCAAACATAAGTGTGTCCTGAACTCTAACCCTAACCCTAACCCTTACCATAAGGGCCCATTCATTCTAATGAATCTCATAGGCTATAATGGAGAATGTAAAAACATCCAAATTTTTTTCCCATCAAGCGTGTACCATTCAGTGTGATATTAAAAATACATCTTACCCACCCCTAAACCCAACCCCAATATTCACCCAAACATAAGTGTGTCCTGAACTCTAACCCTAACCCTAACCCTTACCATAAGGGCCCATTCATTTTAATGAATCTCATAGGCTATAATGGAGAATGGAAAAACATCCAAAAAATTTTCCCATCAAGCGTATACCATTCAGTGTGATATTAAAAATACATCTTACCCAACCCTAAACCCAACCCCAATATTCACCCAAACATAAGTGTGTCCTGAACTCTAACCCTAACCCTAACCCTTACCATAAGGGCCCTTTCATTTTAATGAATCTCATAGGCTATAATGGAGAATGGAAAAACATCCAAAATTTTTCCACATCAAGAGTGTACCATTCAGTGAGATATTAAAAATACATCTTACCCAACCCTAAACCCAACCCCAATATTCACCCAAACATAAGTGTGTCCTGAACTCTAACCCTAACCCTTACCATATGGGCCCATTCATTCTAATGAATCTCATAGGCTATAATGGAGAATGTAAAAACATCCAAATTTTTTTCCCATCAAGCGTGTACCATTCAGTGTGATATTAAAAATACATCTTACCCAACCCTAAACCCAACCCCAATATTCACCCAAACATTAGTGTGTCCTGAACTCTAACCCTAACCCTAACCCTTACCATAAGGGCCCATTCATTTTAATGAATCTCATAGGCTATAATGGAGAATGGAAAAACATCCAAAATTTTTCCACATCAAGAGTGTACCATTCAGTGAGATATTAAAAATACATCTTACCCAACCCTAAACCCAACCCCCATATTCACCCAAACATAAGTGTGTCCTGAACTATAACCCTAACCCTAACCCTTACCATATGGGCCCATTCATTCTAATGAATCTCATAGGCTATAATGGAGAATGTAAAAACATCCAAATTTTTTTCCCATCAAGCGTGTACCATTCAGTGTGATATTAAAAATACATCTTACCCAACCCTAAACCCAACCCCAATATTCACCCAAACATAAGTGTGTCCTGAACTCTAACCCTAACCCTTACCATATGGGCCCATTCATTCTCATGAATCTCATAGGCTATAATGGAGAATGTAAAAACATCCAAATTTTTTTTCCCATCAAGCGTGTACCATTCAGTGTGATATTAAAAATACATCTTACACAACCCTAAACCCAACCCTAAACCCAACCCCAATATTCACCCAAACATAAGTGTGTCCTGAACTCTAACCCTAACCCTAACCCTTACCATAAGGGCCCATTCATTCTAATGAATCTCATAGGCTATAATGGAGAATGTAAAAACATCCCAATTTTTTTCCCATCAAGCGTGTACCATTCAGTGTGATATTAAAAATACATCTTACCCAACCCTAAACCCAACCCCAATATTCACCCAAACATAAGTGTGTCCTGAACTCTAACCCTAACCCTAACCCTAACCCTTACCATAAGGGCCCATTCATTTTAATGAATCTCATAGGCTATAATGGAGAATGGAAAAACATCCAAAAAATTTTCCCATCAAGCGTATACCATTCAGTGTGATATTAAAAATACATCTTACCCAACCCTAAACCCAACCCCAATATTCACCCAAACATAAGTGTGTCCTGAACTCTAACCCTAACCCTAACCCTTACCATAAGGGCCCATTCATTTTAATGAATCTCATAGGCTATAATGGAGAATGGAAGAACATCCAAAATTTTTCCACATCAAGAGTGTACCATTCAGTGAGATATTAAAAATACATCTTACCCAACCCTAAACCCAACCCCAATATTCACCCAAACATAAGTGTGTCCTGAACTCTAACCCTAACCCTTACCATATGGGCCCATTCATTCTAATGAATCTCATAGGCTATAATGGAGAATGTAAAAACATCCAAATTTTTTTCCCATCAAGCGTGTACCATTCAGTGTGATATTAAAAATACATCTTACCCAACCCTAAACCCAACCCCAATATTCACCCAAACATTAGTGTGTCCTGAACTCTAACCCTAACCCTAACCCTTACCATATGGGCACATTCATTCTAATGAATCTCATAGGCTATAATGGAGAATGGAAAAAAATCCAAAAATTTTCCCCAGCAAGCTTGTAGCATTCAGTGTGATATTAAAAATACATCTTACCCAACCCTAAACCCAACCCCAATATTCACCCAAACATAAGTGTGTCCTGAACTCTAACCCTAACCCTTACCATATGGGCCCATTCATTCTAATGAATCTCATAGGCTATAATGGAGAATGTAAAAACATCCAAATTTTTTTCCCATCAAGCGTGTACCATTCAGTGTGATATTAAAAATACATCTTACCCAACCCTAAACCCAACCCCAATATTCACCCAAACATTAGTGTGTCCTGAACTCTAACCCTAACCCTAACCCTTACCATATGGGCCCATTCATTCTAATGAATCTCATAGGCTATAATGGAGAATGGAAAAACATCCAAAAATTTTCCCCATCAAGCTTGTAGCATTCAGTGTGATATTAAAAATACATCTTACCCAACCCTAAACCCAACCCCAATATTCACCCAAACATAAGTGTGTCCTGAACTCTAACCCTAACCCTAACGCTTACCATAAGGGCACATTCATTTTAATGAATCTCATAGGCTATAATGGAGAATGGAAAAACATCCAAAAAATTTTCCCATCAAGCGTATACCATTCAGTGTGATATTAAAAATACATCTTACCCAACCCTAAACCCAACCCCAATATTCACCCAAACATAAGTGTGTCCTGAACTCTAACCCTAACCCTAACCCTTACCATATGGGCCCATTCATTTTAAAGAATCTCATAGGCTATAATAGAGAATGGAAAAACATCCAAAATTTTTCCACATCAAGAGTGTACCATTCAGTGAGATATGAAAAATACATCTTACCCAACCCTAAACCCATCCTCAATATTCACCCAAACATAAGTGTGTCCTGAACTATAACCCTAACCCTAACCCTTACCCTATGGGCCCATTCATTCTAATGAATCTCATAGGCTATAATGGAGAATGTAAAAACATCCAAATTTTTTTCCCATCAAGCGTGTACCATTCAGTGTGATATTAAAAATACATCTTACCCAACCCTAAACCCAACCCCAATATTCACCCAAACATTAGTGTGTCCTGAACTCTAACCCTAACCCTAACCCTTACCATATGGGCCCATTCATTCTAACGAATCTCATAGGCTATAATGGAGAATGGAAAAACATCCAAAAATTTTCCCCATCAAGCTTGTAGCATTCAGTGTGATATTAAAAATACATCTTACCCAACCCTAAACCCAACCCCAATATTCACCCAAACATAAGTGTGTCCTGAACTCTAACCCTAACCCTAACCCTTACCATAAGGGCCCATTCATTTTAATGAATCTCATAGGCTATAATGGAGAATGGAAAAACATCCAAAAATTTTTCCCATCAAGCGTATACCATTCAGTGTGATATTAAAAATACATCTTACCCAACCCTAAACCCAACCCCAAGATTCACCCAAACATAAGTGTGTCCTGAACTCTAACCCTAACCCTAACCCTTACCATAAGGGCCCTTTCATTTTAATGAATCTCATAGGCTATAATGGAGAATGGAAAAACATCCCAAATTTTTCCACATCAAGAGTGTACCATTCAGTGAGATATTAAAAATACATCTTACCCAACCCTAAACCCAACCCCAATATTCACCCAAACATAAGTGTGTCCTGAACTCTAACCCTAACCCTTACCATATGGGCCCATTCATTCTAATGAATCTCATAGGCTATAATGGAGAATGGAAAAACATCCAAATTTTTTTCCCATCAAGCGTGTACCATTCAGTGTGATATTAAAAATACATCTTACCCAACCCTAAACCCAACCCCAATATTCACCCAAACATTAGTGTGTCCTGAACTCTAACCCTAACCCTAACCCTTACCATAAGGGCCCATTCATTTTAATGAATCTCATAGGCTATAATGGAGAATGGAAAAACATCCAAAATTTTTCCACATCAAGAGTGTACCATTCAGTGAGATATTAAAAATACATCTTACCCAACCCTAAACCCAACCCCAATATTCACCCAAACATAAGTGTGTCCTGAACTCTAACCCTAACCCTTACCATATGGGCCCATTCATTCTAATGAATCTCATAGGCTATAATGGAGAATGTAAAAACATCCAATTTTTTTTCCCATCAAGCGTGTACCATTCAGTGTGATATTAAAAATACATCTTACCCAACCCTAAACCCAACCCCAATATTCACCCAAACATTAGTGTGTCCTGAACTCTAACCCTAACCCTAACCCTTACCATATGGGCCCATTCATTCTAATGAATCTCATAGGCTATAATGGAGAATGGAAAAACATCCAAAAATTTTCCCCATCAAGCTTGTAGCATTCAGTGTGATATTAAAAATACATCTTACCCAACCCTAAACCCAACCCCAATATTCACCCAAACATAAGTGTGTCCTGAACTCTAACCCTAACCCTAACGCTTACCATAAGGGCACATTCATTTTAATGAATCTCATAGGCTATAATGGAGAATGGAAAAACATCCAAAAAATTTTCCCATCAAGCGTATACCATTCAGTGTGATATTAAAAATACATCTTACCCAACCCTAAACCCAACCCCAATATTCACCCAAACATAAGTGTGTCCTGAACTCTAACCCTAACCCTAACCCTTACCATATGGGCCCATTCATTTTAAAGAATCTCATAGGCTATAATAGAGAATGGAAAAACATCCAAAATTTTTCCACATCAAGAGTGTACCATTCAGTGAGATATGAAAAATACATCTTACCCAACCCTAAACCCATCCTCAATATTCACCCAAACATAAGTGTGTCCTGAACTATAACCCTAACCCTAACCCTTACCCTATGGGCCCATTCATTCTAATGAATCTCATAGGCTATAATGGAGAATGTAAAAACATCCAAATTTTTTTCCCATCAAGCGTGTACCATTCAGTGTGATATTAAAAATACATCTTACCCAACCCTAAACCCAACCCCAATATTCACCCAAACATTAGTGTGTCCTGAACTCTAACCCTAACCCTAACCCTTACCATATGGGCCCATTCATTCTAACGAATCTCATAGGCTATAATGGAGAATGGAAAAACATCCAAAAATTTTCCCCATCAAGCTTGTAGCATTCAGTGTGATATTAAAAATACATCTTACCCAACCCTAAACCCAACCCCAATATTCACCCAAACATAAGTGTGTCCTGAACTCTAACCCTAACCCTAACCCTTACCATAAGGGCCCATTCATTTTAATGAATCTCATAGGCTATAATGGAGAATGGAAAAACATCCAAAAATTTTTCCCATCAAGCGTATACCATTCAGTGTGATATTAAAAATACATCTTACCCAACCCTAAACCCAACCCCAAGATTCACCCAAACATAAGTGTGTCCTGAACTCTAACCCTAACCCTAACCCTTACCATAAGGGCCCTTTCATTTTAATGAATCTCATAGGCTATAATGGAGAATGGAAAAACATCCCAAATTTTTCCACATCAAGAGTGTACCATTCAGTGAGATATTAAAAATACATCTTACCCAACCCTAAACCCAACCCCAATATTCACCCAAACATAAGTGTGTCCTGAACTCTAACCCTAACCCTTACCATATGGGCCCATTCATTCTAATGAATCTCATAGGCTATAATGGAGAATGGAAAAACATCCAAATTTTTTTCCCATCAAGCGTGTACCATTCAGTGTGATATTAAAAATACATCTTACCCAACCCTAAACCCAACCCCAATATTCACCCAAACATTAGTGTGTCCTGAACTCTAACCCTAACCCTAACCCTTACCATAAGGGCCCATTCATTTTAATGAATCTCATAGGCTATAATGGAGAATGGAAAAACATCCAAAATTTTTCCACATCAAGAGTGTACCATTCAGTGAGATATTAAAAATACATCTTACCCAACCCTAAACCCAACCCCAATATTCACCCAAACATAAGTGTGTCCTGAACTCTAACCCTAACCCTTACCATATGGGCCCATTCATTCTAATGAATCTCATAGGCTATAATGGAGAATGTAAAAACATCCAATTTTTTTTCCCATCAAGCGTGTACCATTCAGTGTGATATTAAAAATACATCTTACCCAACCCTAAACCCAACCCCAATATTCACCCAAACATTAGTGTGTCCTGAACTCTAACCCTAACCCTAACCCTTACCCTATGGGCCCATTCATTCTAATGAATCTCATAGGCTATTATGGAGAATGGAAAAACATCCAAAAATTTTCCCCATCAAGCTTGTAGCATTCAGTGTGATATTAAAAATACATCTTACCCAACACTAAACCCAACCCCAATATTCACCCAAACATAAGTGTGTCCTGAACTCTAACCCTAACCCTAACCCTTACCATAAGGGCCCATTCATTTTAATGAATCTCATAGGCTGTAATGGAGAATGGAAAAACATCCAAAAAATTTTCCCATCAAGCGTATACCATGCAGTGTGATATTAAAAATACATCTTACCCAACCCTAAACCCAACCCCAATATTCACCCAAACATAAGTGTGTCCTGAACTCTAACCCTAACCCTAACCCTTACCATATGGGCCCATTCATTTTAAAGAATCTCATAGGCTATAATGGAGAATGGAAAAACATCCAAAATTTTTCCACATCAAGAGTGTACCATTCAGTGAGATATTAAAAATACATCTTACCCAACCCTAAACCCAACCCCCATATTCACCCAAACATAAGTGTGTCCTGAACTCTAACCCTAACCCCTAACCCTTACCATAAGGGCCCATTCATTCTAATGAATCTCATAGGCTATAATGGAGAATGTAAAAACATCCAAATTTTTTTCCCATCAAGCGTGTACCATTCAGTGTGATATTAAAAATACATCTTACCCACCCCTAAACCCAACCCCAATATTCACCCAAACATAAGTGTGTCCTGAACTCTAACCCTAACCCTAACCCTTACCATAAGGGCCCATTCATTTTAATGAATCTCATAGGCTATAATGGAGAATGGAAAAACATCCAAAAAATTTTCCCATCAAGCGTATACCATTCAGTGTGATATTAAAAATACATCTTACCCAACCCTAAACCCAACCCCAATATTCACCCAAACATAAGTGTGTCCTGAACTCTAACCCTAACCCTAACCCTTACCATAAGGGCCCTTTCATTTTAATGAATCTCATAGGCTATAATGGAGAATGGAAAAACATCCAAAATTTTTCCACATCAAGAGTGTACCATTCAGTGAGATATTAAAAATACATCTTACCCAACCCTAAACCCAACCCCAATATTCACCCAAACATAAGTGTGTCCTGAACTCTAACCCTAACCCTTACCATATGGGCCCATTCATTCTAATGAATCTCATAGGCTATAATGGAGAATGTAAAAACATCCAAATTTTTTTCCCATCAAGCGTGTACCATTCAGTGTGATATTAAAAATACATCTTACCCAACCCTAAACCCAACCCCAATATTCACCCAAACATTAGTGTGTCCCTGAACTCTAACCCTAACCCTAACCCTTACCATAAGGGCCCATTCATTTTAATGAATCTCATAGGGCTATAATGGAGAATGGAAAAACATCCAAAATTTTTCCACATCAAGAGTGTACCATTCAGTGAGATATTAAAAATACATCTTACCCAACCCTAAACCCAACCCCAATATTCACCCAAACATTAAGTGTGTCCTGAACTCTAACCCTAACCCTTACCATATGGGCCCACTCATTCTAATGAATCTCATAGGCTATAATGGAGAATGTAAAAACATCCAATTTTTTTCCCATCAAGCGTGTACCATTCAGTGTGATATTAAAAATACATCTTACCCAACCCTAAACCCAACCCCAATATTCACCCAAACATTAGTGTGTCCTGAACTCTAACCCTAACCCTAACCCTTACCCTATGGGCCCATTCATTCTAATGAATCTCATAGGCTATAATGGAGAATGGAAAAACATCCAAAAATTTTCCCCATCAAGCTTGTAGCATTCAGTGTGATATTAAAAATACATCTTACCCAACACTAAACCCAACCCCAATATTCACCCAAACATAGTGTGTCCTGAACTCTAACCCTAACCCTAACCCTTACCATTTGGGCCCAGTTCATTTTAAAGAATCTCATAGGCTATAATGGAGAATGGAAAAACATCCAAAATTTTCCACATCAAGAGTGTACCATTCAGTGAGATATTAAAAATACATTCTTACCCAACCCTAAACCCAACCCCCATATTCACCCAAACATAAGTGGTGTCCTGAACTATAACCCTAACCCTAACCCTTACCATATGGGCCCATTCATTCTAATGAATCTCATAGGCTATAATGGAGAATGTAAAAACATCCAAATTTTTTTCCCATCAAGCGTGTACCATTCAGTGTGATATTAAAAATACATCTTACCCAACCCTAAACCCAACCCCAATATTCACCCAAACATAAGTGTGTCCTGAACTCTAACCCTAACCCTTACCATATGGGCGCATTCATTCTCATGAATCTCATAGGCTATAATGGAGAATGTAAAAACATCCAATTTTTTTTTCCCATCAAGCGTGTACCATTCAGTGTGATATTAAAAATACATCTTACACAACCCTAAACCCAACCCTAAACCCAACCCCAATATTCACCCAAACATAAGTGTGTCCTGAACTCTAACCCTAACCCTAACCCTTACCATAAGGGCCCATTCATTCTAATGAATCTCATAGGCTATAATGGAGAATGTAAAAAACATCCCAATTTTTTCCCATCAAGCGTGTACCATTCAGTGTGATATTAAAAATACATATTACCCAACCCTAAACCCAACCCCAATATTCACCCAAACATAAGTGTGTCCTGAACTCTAACCCTAACGCTAACCCTAACCCTTACCATAAGGGCCCATTCATTTTAATGAATCTCATAGGCTATTAATGGAAAATGGAAAAACATCCAAAAAATTTTCCCATCAAGCGTATAACATTCAGTGATATTAAAAATACATCTTACCCAACCCTAAACCCAACCCCAATATTCACCCAAACATAAGTGTGTTCTGAACCCTAACCCTAACCCTAACCCTTACCATAAGGGCCCATTCATTTTAATGAATCTCATAGGCTATAATGGAGAATGGAAGAACATCCAAAATTTTTCCACATCAAGAGTGTACATTCAGTGAGATATTAAAAATACATCTTACCCAACCCTAAACCCAACCCCAATATTCACCCAAACATAAGTGTGTCCTGAACTCTAACCCTAACCCTT
>NW_026800405.1:0-23352 GCF_032191835.1 Heteronotia binoei
CAAGTAGAAATGGTCATGTGAAGGTCTTGTCCCTGGCACCTCCAGCTACAAGGATCAAGTAGAAATGGTCATGTGAAGGTCTTGTCCCTGGCACCTCCAGCTACAAGGATCAAGTAGAAAATGGTCATGTGAAGGTCTTGTCCCTGGCACCTCCAGCTACAAGGATCAAGTAGAAATGGTCATGTGAAGGTCTTGTCCCTGGCACCTCCAGCTACAAGGATCAAGTAGAAATGGTCATGTGAAGGTCTTGTCCCTGGCACCTCCAGCTACAAGGATCAAGTAGAAAATGGTCATGTGAAGGTCTTGTCCCTGGCACCTCCAGCTACAAGGATCAAGTAGAAATGGTCATGTGAAGGTCTTGTCCCTGGCACCTCCAGCTACAAGGATCAAGTAGAAATGGTCATGTGAAGGTCTTGTCCCTGGCACCTCCAGCTACAAGGATCAAGTAGAAATGGTCATGTGAAGGTCTTGGCCCCGGCACCTCCAGCTACAAGGATCAAGTAGAAATGGTCATGTGAAGGTCTTGTCCCCGGCACCTCCAGCTACAAGGATCAAATAGAAATGGTCATGTGAAGGTCTTGTCCCTGGCACCTCCAGCTACAAGGATCAAGTAGAAATGGTCATGTGAAGATCTTGTCCCTTGCACCTCCAGCTACAAGGATCCAGTAGAAATGGTCATGTGAAGGTCTTGTTCCTGGCACCTCCAGCTACAAGGATCAAGTAGAAATGGTCATGTGAAGGTCTTGTCCCTGGCACCTCCAGCTACAAGGATCAAGTAGAAATGGTCATGTGAAGGTCTTGTCCCTGGCACCTCCAGCTAAAAGGGTCAAGTAGAAATGGTCATGTGAAGGTCTTGTCCCTGGCACCTCCAGCTACAAGGATCAAGTAGAAATGGTCATGTGAAGGTCTTGTCCCTGGCACCTCCAGCTACAAGGATCAAGTAGAAATGGTCATGTGAAGGTCTTGTCCCTGGCACCTCCAGCTACAAGGATCAAGTAGAAATGGTCATGTAAAGGTCTTGGCCCCGGCACCTCCAGCTACAAGGATCAAGTAGTATTCTCACAATTTTTATTGCTTTATCTCACTTTTTAAAAGTTTAAAATAAAAAACTGCAAATTAAAAATGTTTATAGTTTCAAGTCTCTTCATTCTCCTGCAATTTTGTTTTTAATTTCTGAGGGTGGGGGTGTGCTAGTGGGCAGCTCTCCTAGGGCACCAAAAACCCTCCCCCCGGCCCTGGGGGGAATCACACCTGGTTCTCCCAGGTAAGAGCCTGCGCACTTAACCACTACAACAAACTGAGGGGGGGTCTGTCTGAATTTGCTGAGACTGAATCTGAAAGAGATCTGGGGTGGTAGTGAAAAGCTCAGTGGAAATGTGGAGCCACTGTGTGGCGGTGGTGAAAAACATCAGCCTCTGATGGGGAATATGAGGGAAAGGACTGGGAATGAAATGGCCCTTATTGTGATGCCCTTGGACTAGCCAATAATCTGGCCTCATTTCGACTATCAAGCACAGCTCTGGTCAGAAAGGACCTTGCAGAGGTGGGCAAGGCGCAGAAGGAGGCAACCAAGAGGACAAGGACCTCTGATTCCCCCCCTCCACTGAGACGGGGGGACCTGGGACTTTTCAGCTTAGAAAAATGAAGGCCAAGGTGGGGGAGGCATGAGAGAGGCTTACAGTTATGCAGGGGATAGGGGGCTTCCTCTCCTCTCCTTCACTACTCGAACCGGGGGCCACCCAATTAAGTCCATGGGCAACAGATTCAGGACAAAGGAAACCCATCTTTATCCAGTGACTAATTAAACTTTGACCTTGACGTGGATAGCTCAGGCTGGTCCAGTCTCACCAGATCTTGGAAGCTAAGCAGGTTCAGTCCTGATTAGAATTTGAGACCTCCAAGGAATTCCAAGGTTGTGATGCGGAGGCAGGCAATGGCAAACCACCCCTATATGGCTTCGGCCTTGAAAGCCTCATGGGGTCACCAGATGTCTGCCAGGAGTTGACAGAACTTTCCACAGCTTTAGAAGGGAATTAGACAGGGTTTGAGGCAGTAACCCTCTGAATCCCAGCGTCAGGAGGCAACTTCAGGAGTAGGCATCGGCCTCTCTGCCCTATTGTTCGCCCTCCAGAGGAACTGGCTGGCCCCTGTGTGAGACAGGAGGCCGGACTAGATGGACCCTCACTGGTCTGATCCAGTAGGGCTCTTCTGATGTTCTTCTCAGGGGAAGGCCTCGACCTCTCTGCCCTTTTCTCCCTTTCTCACAATACAAGAACTCGTGGGCATTCGATGAAATTGCTGAGCAGACAGGTTAAAACGGATAAAAGGAAGTACTTCTTCACCCAAAGGGTGATTAACATGTGGAATTCACTGCCACAGGAGGTGGTGGTGGCCACAAGTATAGCCACCTTCAAGAGGGGTTTAGATAAAAATATGGAGCACAGGTACATCAGTGGCTATTAGCCACAGTGTATGTGTGTCTATAAAATTTTTTGCCACTGTGTGACACAGAGTGTTGGACTTGATGGGCCGTTGGCCTGATCCAACATGGCTTCTCTTATGTTCTTATGTTGTCAACCCTCCAGAGGAACTGGTTGGCCACTGTGTGAGACAGGTGGCTGGACTAGATGGACCGGGTCTGACCCAGCAGGGCTCTTCAGATGTTCTTCTCAGGGGAAGGCCTCGGCCTCTCTGCCCTGTTGTTGGCCCTCCAGAGGAACTGGTTGGCCCCTGTGTGAGACAGGAGGCTGGGCTAGATGGACCCTCCCTGTTCTGACCCAGCACACCTCTTCTGATGTTCTTCTCAGGGAAAGGCCTCGGCCTCTCTGCCCTGTTGTTGGCTCTCCAGGGGAACTGGTTGGCCACTGTGTGAGACAGGAGGCTGGACTAGATGGACCCTCCCTGGTCTGACCCAAAAGGGCTCTTCAGATGTTCTTCTCAGAAGAAGGGCTCAGCCTCTCTGCGCTGTTCTGGGCCCTCCAGAGGAACTGGCTGGTCACTGTGTGAGACAGGAGGCTGAACTAGATGGATCCTCCCTGGTCTGACCCAGCAGGACTCTTCTGATGTTCTTGTGAAGGCCTTGGCCTCTCTGCTCTGTTGTTAGCCCTCCAGAGGAACTGGCCGGCCACTGTATGAAACAGGAGACAGATGGACCCTCCCTAGTCTGACCCAGCAAGGTCTTCTGATGCTCTTCTCAGGGGAAGGCCTCGGCCTCTCTGCCCTGTTGCTGGCCCTCCAGAGGAACTGGCTGGCCACTGTATGAGACAGGAGACTGGACTAGATGGACCCTCCCTAGTCTGACCCAGCAAAGTCTTCTGATGCTCTTCTCAGGGGAAGGCCTCGGCCTCTCTGCCCTGTTGTTGGCCCTCCAGAGGAACTGGCTGGCCACTGTGTGAGACAGGAGGCTGGACTAGATGGACCCTCACTGGTCTGACCCAGCAGGGCTCTTCTGGTGTTCTTCTCAGGGGAAGGCCGAGGCCTCTCTGCCCTGTTGCTGGTCCTTCAGAGGAACTGGCTGGCCACTGTGTGAGACAGGAGGCTGGGCTAGATGGACCCTTCGTGGTCTGACCCAGCAGGGCTCTTCAGATGTTCTTCTCAGGGGAAGGCTTCAGCCTCTCTGCCCTGTTGTTGGCTCTCCTGAGGAACTGGTTGGCCACTTTGTGAGACAGGAGGCTGGACTAGATGGACCCTCACTGGTCTGACCCAGCAGGGCTCTTCTGATGTTCTTCTCAGGGGAAGGCCTCGGCCTCTCTGCCCTGTTGTTGTCCCTCCAGAGGAACTGGCTGGCCACTGTGTGAGACAGGAGGCTGGGCTAGATGGACCCTTCGTGGTCTGACCCCGCAGGGCTCTTCTGAGGTTCATATGTTTTTAGGAAGCTGAAAACTGAAAAGTCCAGGAAGTCCTAAGGGCTGTAGCAGAACGGAACCCTGGGGCTTGCTGGTGGAGTATCTGCTGTGAACACAGAAGTTTGCTGGGTCAGTCCTCGGTAGTTCAAAGGCCCAGACCTCTGCCTGAGACCCTGGAGAGGCGGCTGCTGCCTGTCCAAGTAGAGGTCAGAGAGCCTGGTTGACCCTGATGGCATCTGAGTCAGTGGGGGGCAACAGCATGTTTTGGTGAGAGGGGCTGGGGCTCAGTGGCAGAGCATCCACTTTGTGTGCAGAAGGTCCCAGGTTCAAGGCCAGGCAGCATCTCCAGTGGCAAGGCCCAGGCCGGAAGGGACGTGGGAGGCCTGTCCACCTGGGAGGGGAGGGGAGCGGCTGCCAGTGGGACCTTGGTGGCCAGATGGCCTGGTTTAGTTCGAGGCGGCTTTCTGTGGGAGGGGGTTGTGGTGTTGTGTGGCAGGGATCCGTCTCCTCCTGGCGGCATTGTTTGTGTGACACCTTGGCGGAGACAATGGGCCGTTTCCCAGCCCTGGCAGGGGAGAGAGGTGGCTTTGTTCCTCCCTGGGCTGGCTGCTGGTGTCTGGTTGCAGCAGTTCATCTCCTGTAATCTGCGGTGAGAAAGCCAGGAGGAGGAGGAGGGATGCATAAGGGAAGCAAGGAAGCGGTCTGGAGAGGTGCTGGCAGGTCTTGCAAGCCCTGGGGGAGTGAGTGCCCCCTCCTCAGCTTCTCCCGGCAGGGGCTCCTTCTGCCCAGGCTGACCCAGGAGTGGAGCCATGGGATCGCTCTCCCCTCCCCCCAGGGGTCCTCCTTCTCAGGGGGGCGGGGCTCAGGTGGGGGCGGGGCCTGGGGGAGTGGGGGGGGCGGCGGCCGGGCAGCCTGAGTGGCTGGCGGAGAAGCCGGTGCAGGCGGGGAGGAGCGGCGGCGCGATCCCCGAGGCAGGCGAGCCAGCCAGCCAGCCAGCCAGCCGGCGTCTCTCTCTCTCTCTCTCTGTCTGTCTGTCTGTCTCGGCGGCGGCAGGAGGAGCGCGATGCCCAACTTCGGCGGCCACTGGAAGATGAGGAGCTCCGAGAACTTCGAGGAGCTGCTCAAGGCGCTCGGTGGGTGAGAGCGGGGGGGGGGGGGGCGCCGCTGCTGGGCTCCTGCAGCAGGAGGGGAGGAGCGGGCGGGCCGGGGGGGGGAGAGGCAGGCCGGGGGGTCGGCCCAGGGGAGGGGGGCGGGGCTTCCTCCTCCCGGGCTGCCCGGGAGCTCTTCCTGGAGCCGCCGGTGTGCCTCCCGCCTCCTCCTCCTCCCCGGGACTCCCCTCCTGCCGGCCCGCCCCGCAAGCCCTACAAGCCCTCCCGCCTCTCGAGGGGGGGATCCCGGGAGGGTCCGGGGAGGGGGGGGAGAAGGCGGCCGGCGCAGGGGAGCGGGGTGCGGATCCTGCCCTTGGCCGGGCCGAGTCCACCTGCCGCCGCCCCCCCCCCCGGGAAATGCCCTGGGAGGGAGGGAGGGTGGCCTGAGCATCCCCCGGGGAGGGTCCCACGGCAGAGCAGCCCCCCCCCCCTCGCCGGACTCCGCCGCCCCCCGCTCCTGCGCTCAGCCTCGTCGCCTGCGGGGGGGGGCTCTGCAGGGCCCAGAAGACCCGAGGGCGGGGAGGGGAGAGGGAGGGGGGGGCCGCTTCCCGGGCTCTGGCGTGGGGGGGGGGGCGGGGAGGGGCTCCTCTCTTCCGCGGGGGCGGACCCTGGTCCCAGCCCCTCTTGGGGGAGGCTGCCGCTGCCCCCCTGTGCGTGAGTGTCAGGAGGGGTCAGGGGCTTTTCGGGGGGGGGGCGGGGCAGCCAAGCGGAGCCCTTCTTCATTCGCTCCTGCGGCGGCCTCTGGCCTGACCTTTTGCCTGGGCGGGGGGGGGGTCAGCTGCGGGGGTGGCCCCCGGGCTCAGAGGACTCGATCCAGGCCCCGAGCGGGCGGGGGGGAGACTGTCTGCAGGTTCAGGAGAGGGGGGGAGGGTGGCGCCTCCCAGCCCAGCCCGCCCCCTCGGGCAGCCCAGAGCAGGAGAGGGGCGACTCAGCCCCGGGCGGGGGGGTCTGGGCGTGGGGCAGCGGCTGCTGCGTGGCGGGGGCTGCCGCCCTCCTGGGGGGTGCTGCGGGGGCTGTGTCGGCAGAAGCGGGGGGAGAGCGGTCGGAGGGGCCAGAGCGCTGGAGGACCTCCCCCCCGCGGTGCGGGTCTCCCCTCTGCCTGCCCTAGAGCTTGCAGGGGGGCACCGGAGGGCCGTCCTTCCTTCCTTCCTTCCCTCCCTCCCCCCGCGCACCTGAGGATGGCGGAGGCCAGCCTGCTGTCCTGGGGGGGTTGGGCCTTCAGGTTGCCCAAAGGAGACCCCCCCCCCCCGCTCCTCTGCCACCTCCCTGCAGGGCAGGGGCTGTCTGGCCGGGGCGGGGGGCAGGCAGAGAGACGCAGACGCCCCAGGAGGCAGATCCCGGCTCCGGGTCTTCGGCTGGGCCGCCTGACAGGGTCTGCGGGGGCGGGGCCTTGGGGGGGGGGCTGCTGCTGCTCCTGGGGGGTCTGTCTGGGGGGAGCGGAGGAGCTCTGCCTTCATCCCTGCCCGAGAACAATGGAGGGGAGCGCGGGGGGGGGGGGGAGGAAGCGAAATCCCACCTCTGGGTTCTTGGCCAGAATTGCAGATCCCTCCTCCCCCACCCCCACCCCCCCGCCGCCAGTGAAAGTTTGAGGAGGCACCTTCCCCACCCCCACCCCAGGGAACAATGGAGCCTTCCCTCTTTGTGAGACCCCCCCCCCCCTTTCCCCCTTGGCTCTCCAGCCTCCCCTCCTTTGCTCCGGGAACACCCCAGAACTCTCTCCATCCTCCTCTCCCGCCATCACTCGCTCTCCGCCAAACAATAGACATTTCTGCTCCCCCTACCCCCTCCAAGCAGCAGCAGCTCTCCAGCAAACCCTCCCGCCCTGCAGCCCCCCCCCCACAGGGGCAAGGACCCCCTCCTGCCCTCAGGCTCCCCCCCCCCCAGTGTGCTCAGGTGAGAAGTCCCACCGGGGAGAGGGTCCCTCCCGCCTCCTGCCCTCCCATAAAGGGGGCTCATCTTCCCTGCTCCCACCCCCCTTCCCTTCCTCAGCAGCAGCAAATTCTTTCCAGGTTAGTGGAGGAGGGGTGTAAGAGACTCCAGGGCAATTATCACATACTTATATTTCAGCATGTTTAACCTCCCCCTTCCCCCATCTCTGGATTTTGGGGCAGAAGGTCTGGGATGCTGGGAGGGGAGGGGGGAGGGGAAGGAGCCAAGCCTCCTTGGGCAGCTGGATTGGGGGCATCTTTGGAGAGGGAGCCTCCCCCCCCCCCCATCCCGCCAGCACCACCCCTCTCTGGGTCAGGACACTTTGCAGAGCCAGAAGCCATGGGAGATGTTTGCAGAGCAAGCCCTTTCCAACTCGGTGGGTCTGGCTTGGCTGGGCAGGGCAAGGCAAGGGGGCTTGGGAGAGATCCCTCCCCCCCATCTCTGGGGCAGCAGAGGGTGACCAGCTGGCTAAGGACGGGAGCTTGTCATGGGCCCAGCCGGGGACACAACCCAGAGTGAGTTCTGGTCTTGGGCTGTCCGTGGGACGGTGGCTCAGTGGCAGAGCATCTGCTTGGTAAGCAGAAGGTCCCAGGTTCAACCCCCGGCATCTCCAACTAAAAAGGGTCCAGGCAAGGAGGCGTGAAAATCCTCAGCTGGAGACCCTGGAGAGCCGCTGAGCAGACAATACTGACTTTAGGGACGGATGGTGGCTCAGTGGTAGAGCATCTGCTTGGTAAACAGGAGGTCTCAGGTTCAATCCCCAGCTCCGCTTGAGACCCTGGAGAGCTGCTGCCAGTCTGAGGAAACAAGACTGACTTGGATGGGTTTGATTCAGTAGAAGGCAGCTTCAGATGTTCAAAATAAAATAAAATCCATATTTGTCCTGGGAGGCTGCTGGGAGTAGGATGACTCTTCTCCCACCTGCCCAGACAGGTCCTGGAAGCCTCCTGCTTCCGCTTCTTTCGGGATGGAGAGGTGTCCGGGCACCTGCTTCTGGGGCAGTGGCTGCCAGACACTGGTCGAGGTTTCTCCACAGAGGAGGCTGGGCCTTCATGCCTGGGGAACAGGACAACTCCCCCCCCCCCCCCCGCCCCGATTCTTCTCTGCAGTTCTCTCTGCAGTCCTCTCCTCCAGGATGAAAATGTGACATTCCAAGCCGCTGCTGCTGCTGCTGCTGGAGGGTGGGGGGGTGTAGCCCCTGAGGACAAACTGCTGACTGGCGGATGGGTCAGGCTTTTGTGTGCTTACCAGCAGGCGGCCATTTTTCTACACGGGCCGTAACCTTGCCCCTCCCTGAAGGAATGAAGTGGAAATCTATGTTCACATCTTGTAACCCGTCTTCCCAGTGGAAACTTGGCAGCGCCTGAGCCACAGCGGGGCCCCGGCCTGGCCTGGGTAGCAGAGCCCCTCCCTGCCCCCCCCGGGAGGGGGAGGGGAGGAATGTTTGCACCCCTTTCTCCCTCCACCAGGGCGGGGCAGGGGGGAGGCTCCAGGCTCTCTGGTCAGCAGCCAGAAAGACTCCTCTGCAGGCTGAGTTTGTAAGGCCCCCCCAACCCCACCCCCCTGTTGTATGTGTTCCCTTAACCTGGCACTGCCACTGGGTTCCTGGGAGTCTCCCCGGCGATTTTGTCTGACCGGCAACTCTGTCTCTGATGGGGAGATTCAAAGAGCCCCTCCCCACTTGAGTGATCCCGTGGCCAATGAAGAAGAGAGGCTGCCCCCTCCCCTCGCTCTGTCTAAGGCTGCCTGGGCTCTCCAAGGTCTTGGGCAGAGACAGAGCCTCAGTGGGCCCTTTTGGCCCCTGAGTGACCCTTTAGAGTGTTGGACTGGAGGGGCCACTGGCCTGATCCAACAGGGCTCCTCTTATGTTCTTATGTGACACAGAGTGTTGGACTGGAGGGGCCACTGGCCTGATCCAACAGGGCTTCTCTTATGTTCTTATGTGACACAGAGTGTTGGACTGGAGGGGCCACTGGCCTGATCCAACAGGGCTCCTCTTATGTTCTTCTGTCTGGGGCAGTGATGCTCTGTATTCTTGGTGCTTGGGAGGGGGAACAGTGGGAGGGCTTCTAGTGTCCTGGCCCCACTGGTGGACCCCCTGATGGCACCTGGGTTTTGGCCACTGTGTGACACAGAGTGCTGGACTAGATGGGCCATTGGCCTGATCCAACATGGCTTCTCTTATGTTCTTCTGTCTGGGGCAGTGGATGATCTGTATCCTTGGTGCTTGGGGGGGGGGGGGGACACAGTGGGAGGGCTTCTGGTGTCCTGGCCCCATTGATGGACCTCCTGATGGCCCCTGGGTTTTGGACTCTGTGTGACACAGAGTGGTGGACTGGAGGGTCCACTGGCCTGATCCAACAGGGCTTCTCTTATGTTCTTATGTGACACAAAGTGTTGGACTGGAGGGGCCACTGGCCTGACCCAACATGGCTTCTCTTATGTTCTTATGTCTGGGGCAGTGATGCTCTGTATTCTTTGTGCTTGGGGGGGGCACAGTGAGAGGGCTTCTGGTGTCCTGGCCCCATTGATGGACCTCCTGATGGCCCCTGGGTTTTGGCCACTGTGTGACACAAAGTGTTGGACTGGCGGGGCCACTGGCCTGGTCCAACACGGCTTCTCTTCGGTTCTTATGAGCTGCTTCTGGGGGTGGAGCCCAGTTGGGGGCGTAGTTTCTGCCTGCTGAGTGAACTCCCCCCCCCCCCCCCCGTAAGCTGCCTGGGATGGTGACCTCCATTGTTCAAGGGAGCCAGTTTTTCAGCTGGATCGTCTGTGACTGACAGGGAGTTCTTTTGTTGTCTGCCTGACAGTTAGTTGCACAAGGACACACTTGTGCCAAATTGGTGTCAGTGGGTTCTTTGGGAAGTGCTTCAGAGCAGCGGTTGAGCAACTTGCCCGCCAGACACGGAGAAGGCGGGTCCCGCCAAGGAGGGTGACAGCGTCAGCTCCGCTCCATCACCCCCGCCCCCCCCCAGCCTGCGCAGCCCCCCCCAGGCCCTGCCAGAAGTCTCCAGGAGAACCCCCTGCTGCCTCGTAGGGTTGCCAGCTCCAGGTTGGGCAATTCCTGGAGACTGGGGAGAGCAGGGACCCCAGGCACAGAGCCCACCCTCCGCGCTGCCATTTTTGCCAAGGGGGCCTGAACCCCATCTCTGGAGATCTCCAGGCCCCTCCTGGAGGCTGGCAATTAGGAGGCGGGGCTGGGGGCCTTCCCACCTGCTGCACCCAGAGCTGCCACAGTTCCTGCTAGCTGCCTTTGCTTCCAGGCAAATGTGTGTGTGTGGGGGGGTTGCAAGCAGGACAGGGGGAGCACCAGTGTGGTGTAGGGGCTGAGAGTGCCGGGCTTTGGGGGAACCAGGTTGGAATCCGCACTCATGTTGTGCCAGGCCGCTGCGTGATCTTGGGGCAGGCACACTCTCTCGGCCTCGCCTACCTCACAGGGTGGTTGTTCTGAGAAGGAAATGAGCTTAGCCACTTTGGGGCTCTCACTTTGGGGCTCACTTTGGGGGGGTAGAAACAGATTAAAGAGCTAAACGGGAACTGAATGATGCCAGGCTGAGAATGCAGCAAGACTCTAAAACCACCGGGCAGGCCGACCTCATCTTGGTTTTCCTTGTCCCAAGATGGGAAGAAAAGGGCCCATTTCCCCCCTGGTGTCTATCCTGGCTTGAATGGGTGTGATTACTAAGAGCCAGCATGGTTTTCTCAAGAACAAGTCACGTCAGACTAACCTGATCTCTTTTTTTGAGAAAGTGACTACCTTGCTGGATCAGGGGAAGGCTGTAGACTACTTTATCTTGATTTCAGTAAGGCTTTTGATAAAGTTCCACATACTATCCTTGTTGACAAGTTAGTAAAATGTGGTTTGGATCCTGTTACTGTTAGGTGGATCTGTAACTGGTTGACAGATCACACCCAAAGAGTGCTTGCGAATGGTTCCTCATCCCCTTGGAGAGAAGTGACAAGTGGAGTGCCTCAAGGATCTGTCCTGGGACCTGTTTTGTTCAACATCTTTATCCGTGATTTGGATGAAGGAATAGAGGGAATCCTTATTAAATTTGCAGATGATACTAAATTGGGAGGGGTTGCAAACACAGAAGAAGACAGAAACAGGATACAGGATGACCTCGACAGGCTGGAAAACTGGGCTAAAACCAATAAAATGAATTTGAACAGGGATAAATGTAAAGTTCTGCATTTAGGTAGGAAAAATCCAATGCATGGTTATAGGATGGGGGAGACTTGTCTTAGCAGTAGTATGTGTGAAAAGGATCTAGGGGTCTTAGTGGATCATACACTGAACATGAGGCAACAGTGTGATGCAGTAGCTAAAAAGGCAAATGCAATTCTGGGCTGTATCAACAGAAGTATAGTGTCCAGATCATGTGATGTGATGGTATCGCTTTGCTCTGGTAAGACCTCACCTGGAGTCTTGTGTTCAGTTTTGGGAACCACATTTTAAGAAGGATATAGATAAGCTGGAATGGGTTCAGAGGAGGGCAACAAAGATGGTGAGGGGTCTGGAGACGAAGTCCTATGAGAAAAGGGTGCAGGAGCTGGGGATGTTTAGCCTGGGGAGGAGGTGGCTGAGAGGTGATATGATCACCATCTTCAAGTACTTGAAGGGCTGTCCTAGAGAGGATGGTGTGGAATTGTTTTCTGTGGCCTGGAAGGTAGGACCAGAACCAGTGGGTTGAAATTAAATCAAAAGAGTTTCCGGCTCAACATTAGGAAGAACTTCCTGACTGTTAGAGCGGTTCCTCAGTGGAACAGGCTTCCTCCTGGGGAGGTGGTGGGCTCTCCTTCCTTGGAGGTTTTAAAGCAGAGGCTAGATGGCCATCTGACAGCAATGAGGATCCTTTGAATTTAGGGGGAGGTGTTTGTGAGTTTCCTGCATTCTGCAGGGGTTGGTGGGGGGGGCAGGCAGCACTGGCCGTCTGGGGAGGCTGTTCTGGACGGGACCACCCAAGGGTGACTTCACCTCTCCGGTGCCCCTGTTCCCTGCCTTTGGTGAGGCTGCCTCCCACCCCCTGATCCCTCCCTCCCTCCCTGAGAGGCCATCTCTCCTCTGCAGGGGTCAACGTGATGCTCCGCAAGATCGCGGTGGCTGCGGCCTCCAAGCCGGCCGTGGAGATCAAGCAGGAGGGGGAGCGGTTTTACATCAAGACCTCCACCACCGTGCGGACCACCGAGATCAGCTTCAAGGTGGGCGAAGAGTTTGAGGAGCAGACGGTGGACGGACGGCCCTGCAAGGTGAGGGCGAGGAGGGGGTGGGGGGGGGAGCTGCACAGCTTCTGCCCAGACAAGCTTCCAGCCTGCATTTTGCCAGGGAGAAGGGGGAGGGCCTCCCATGACAGCCCCTGTGACCAGGCAGGCAGCCTCCCTCCCTCAAGATCTCCCGGGAGAATGGCCGTGGCTCCAGACAACAGAGATCCCAGGCCTAAATCTCCAGGAATCTCCCAGCTTGGAGTTGGCAACCCTGGTGCTGGCACAGGCTCCCCCAGCCAGACCCTTCCCCACCTTCGGGGGGGGGGCAGCTCGGAGGCTCCTTTTCCTCAGAGATGGGCCTCCCTCCCTCCTTCGCAGAGCTTGGCCAGGTGGGAGAGCGACAACAAGATGGTGTGTGAGCAGCGGCTGCTGAAGGGAGAAGGGCCGAAGACAGGCTGGTCCCGAGAAATGACCAATGACGGGGAGCTCATCCTGGTAAGGGCCTCTCTCTGACCACAGCCAGCTGGGGGGCGTGGTGAAGTGCGCGGGCTCTTCTCTGGGACAACCGGGTTGGATTCCCCACTCCTCCTTCATGTACAGCTGCCGGAATGGCCTTGGGCCAGTTATCACTCTGTCAGAGGTGTTCTCTCAAGAGCAGCTTCTGTCATTGCTCTCTCAGCCCCACCTATCTCTGTCTGTGGTGGGGAGAGGAAGGGAGTGGAGATAGGAACATATGAAGCTGCCTTACACTGAGTCAGACCCTCAGTGCATCAATGTCAGTATTGTCTACTCAGACGGGCAGCAGCAGTCCGAGCTCTCCGCTCACGACCGGGGTTCAATCCCGGCAGAAGCTGGGTTCAGGTAGCTGACCCAAGGTTGACTCAGCCTTCCATCCTTCCGAGGTCGGTCAAAGGAGTCCCCAGCTTGCTGGGGGGGGGGGGGAAGTGTAGAGGACTGGGGAAGGCAAGGGAAAACCACCCCGTGAAAAGTCTGCCATGAAAACGTTGTGATGCGACATCACCCCAGACTGATGCTTGCACAGGGGACTACCTTTACCTTTTAGCTTCTGCTTGCCAAGCAGATGCTCTTCCCCTGAGCCACCGTCCCTCCCCTGCTCTGAGAATCCGAATGAAAGATGGGGGGGAAATCCAGTCTCTTCCTCTTCCTCTTCCTCCCCCAGCTGGGAGGTCTTGCACTCTGCCCCGGGCCCCCTCCCCTTCCTGGGCAGCCAGTGGTGGCACTGGGGCTAAGGCCGTGCACTCTAAACTGGAGAACGGGGAGGTTGGACTCCCCAGCGGAGCTCTCTCAGCCCCACCAGCCACACAGGGGCTATGAGGGAGAGGAGAAACTGGGGCAGAGAAAGTGTGAGCACACCATTGTCTCTGGGCTTGCTTTCTTGGCCTTTGCAGAGAAATCAAGAATGGTCCAGAGGGTGGTCTCTGTGTGGAAGATGTCCTCCCCACCAGGGGATTGCGTGTCTCGTTGCAGGCATCTCTGACATGATCCCTTAATCAGGGTGACTTTCCTGCTGTTAACATCATAGAATCTTAGAGTTGGAAGGTACCTCCAAGGTCATCTAGTCCAACCCCCTGCAAAAGGCAGGAAACTCACAAACACCTCCCCCTAAATTCACAGGATCCTCATTGCTGTCAAATGGCCATCTAGCCTCTGTTCAAAAACCTTCAAGGAAGGAGAGCCCACCCCCCACCTTCCTAGGAGGAAGCCTCTTCCACTGAGAAACCACTCAGTTCTTCCTGATGTTGAGCCGGAAACTCTTTTGATTTAATTTCAACCCACTGGTTCTGGTCCAGCCTTCTGGGGCCACAGAAAACAATTCCACACCATCCTCTCTATGACAGCCCTTCAAGTCCTTGAAGAAGGTGATCCTATCACCTCTCAGTTACCTCCTCTCCAGGCTAAACATCCCCAGCTCCTTCAGCCTTTCCTCATAGGACTTTGTCTCCAGACCCCTCACCATCTTCATCGTCCTCCTCTCGACCCATTCCGGCTTGTCTAGATCCTTCTGGAAATTGTGGTGCCCAGAACTGAACACAATACTTTCTTTTTCTTGATGAAGGTCCTGAAATTCTTCTGTTGTTGCCTCCTGGCTCTGGGATTCAGAGGATTAGTGCCCCTGACTGTGGAGGTTCCCCTCACCCCCCGTGGCTAGTGGTCACGGGTAGACTTTGAAATCAGCTTATTCCTTTGGCCATCACTACATCCTCTGACATAGAAATATTAGGAACTTCATAAGCAAAAGAAATGCATTAATAGCAGGAAGGTCAAGGGACATGGTGTTGATGGGGGTGGGGTGGGGGCCTTTTGGGGGGGGCTTCCATGAAGGCAGCAACCAGGAGCCCCTAACTCTTGCCCCTTTTCTCTCCCCCCCCCCCAGACGATGACTGCGGATGATGTTGTCTGCACCAGGATCTACACCCGGGAGTGAAACCTGCTTTTTTTTTGGGGGGGGGGGGGAGAATTGAAATGGGGATCCCAGGAAAACTGAGGAACATGACCGGTGGGGGTGGGGTGCAAGCGGGACCCCCTGGGGGCTGGTCCCAGCCTCTCCATGACTACTTGAGAAAGCCCCGGACCCCTGACCCAAATCTCTCTCGTGGAGCATGAATGACACTGGGGGGGTCCGGGGCTGGAAGACCCCTGCCCAAACTGCCTCCCCCCTGGCCATTGGGGGCAGGGCCTGCCAGCATCAGACAGAGGCTCCCCTTGTCTGGGGTCAGCTGTGCCCACAGAACAGGCCTCCTTTCTCAGCAGTCCTTGGCCTGGAATGTGGGTGGGGGGTGGGGGTCTTCTCATCCCCTTCAAGTGAATAAATCGGCTGCAGCCAGCTTCTTTACATTTTGTGAAACACCACCCTTGGTCTCCCCCCCCCCCCTCCAAGAACAGCTTGGGTTTTGCTTTTGCCAAAGGGATGGAGGTTTCTGGGTGTTTCACACTTCTAGTTCTTGTGGTTTAGCTGAGAGACATCCGACCCCCCCCCCCCACACCCGCCAGCTCTTGAGACTTTGTATGCCTTTGCTCCCTTGTCTCTCACAGTAGTTAAGACATGTTTAGACATATTTATTGCTACTCCTGTATGAAAAGATGACCCCCCCCCCAGGTGCCTGTTTGGGCAATGCAGGACCTTTATTTAGAACTCCCCCCCCCCTGCGCCCTCTCCCTCGCTAATAAAAGCCTTGCTCCTCCACCCCCAGCTCTGCTCCTGCAGCTCTTTGGTCGCCCGCCTCTTCCTGCCACACCGGCCTGCCTCTCTCTGCTTCTCTGCCTTGCCAGGGGGTGCCATGGGGGAGGGGGGCAAGAGGGCAGCCCCTAGAGAAGCACTCTCTGCTCAGGCAGGCCACAAACCCAACAACAGCCACTCCTCACCTGCTTGGCATGCTGCTGGCACCTTTCTGGGCTTGCTTGCGCTGACGCCCCCCCCCCTCCCTGTGAACTCTTGCGTGTGGGACAGCATGGTGCTGAGGCGGGGGCAGGGTAGGGGCTTGGTCACCATGGAGCCAGCTTGCCTGCCTGCCCCACCCCCCTCAGGCTGGCCTCAGGTCAAGGGAGCCAAAGAGCTGGACGCTGGGGATGGAGGGCTGCCTTTTGTCTGCCCTGCCAGGGCAGAGAAAATGATGGAGCTGATGCCCTTTTAATGGGGTGGGGAACAAGAGGGAGGGGACTGCTGGGGCCTCCCTGGACTCCCACACATCTCCCTCCCCCTGCAGGGAGGCTTTGTTATGGGGCCCACCCCCCAACCACTCAAAGGCACTGGCTATTCAGGGGGCTAGCCAAGGAAATAATGGGCTCCATTTGTCATCCAGCAACCCCCCTCCAGCCGGCTGGCCTGTGCTCCCGCAGCCCCCCCCCCCCACACAAAAGGCCTCCAGCAATCCTGGCTTCTACCAGCAGGAATTAAATCAACTGCAGGACCAATGGAGCCTTTTGTTTCCAAGGAGTTCTCCTGTCCTTAGAAAGGGCTTTAAAAGGAGACCAGACAAACGGATTTTTAAAACCATCATGCAAAGACAAAATGGAACCCCTATGCTCACAGGAAGGACACCAAAGAACATGCGCTCTGTTGGATCAAGCCAGGGAGGGGCCATCTAGTCCAGCCTCCTGTCCCACACAGTGGCCAGCCAGTTCCTCTGGAGGGCCAGCAACAGGGCAGAGAGGCCGAGGCCTTCCCCTGAGAAGAGCATCAGAAGAGCCCTGCTGGGTTAGACCAGGGAGGGTCCATCTAGTCCAGCCTCCTATCTCACACAGTGGCTTACCAGTTCCTCTGGAGGGCCAGCAACAGGGCAGAGAGGCTGAGGCCTTCCCCTGAGAAGAACATCAGAAGAGCCCTGCTGGGTCAGACCAGGGAGGGTCCATCTAGTCCAGCCTCCTGTCTCACACAGTGGCTTACCAGTTCCTCTGGAGGGCCAACAACAGGGCAGAGAGGCCAAGGCCTTCCCCTGAGAAGAACATCAGAAGAGCCCTGCTGGGTCAGACCAGGGAGGGGCCATCTAGTCCAGCCTCCTGCCTCACATAGTGGCCAGCCAGTCCCTCTGGAGGGCCAACAACAGGGCAGAGAGGCCTAGGCCTTCCCCTGGAAGAGCATCAGAAGAGCCCTGCTGGGTCAGACCAGGGAGGGGCCATCTAGTCCAGCCTCCTGTCTCACACAGTGGGCAGCCAGCTCCTCTGGAGGGCCAGCAACAGGGCAGAGAGGCTGAGGCCTTCCCCTGAGAAGAGCATCAGAAGAGCTCTGCTGGGTCAGACCAGGGAGGGTCCCTCTAGTCCAGCCTCTTGTCTCACACAGTGGGCAGCCAGCTCCTCTGGAGGGCCAGCAACAGGGCAGAGAGGCTGAGGCATTCCCCTGAGAAGAGCATCAGAAGAGCTCTGCTGGGTCAGACCAGGGAGGGTCCCTCTAGTCCAGCCTCCTGTCTCACCCAGGGGCCAGCCAGTTCCTCAGAACCTCTGACTCTGGGATAGGAAGGTTTGCTGCCTCTGTGTGGAGATTCCCCTCAGTCACCATGGCTAGTGCCCACTGATGCAGGTCTCCACCATGAATCCTTTTGTGCATCCTGAATCTCCTTCCCCTCTGCTTCATTGAGGGTTTCCCCAGCCCAGCAGGTCCCCTAAAGGAGGCAAATGAAGCCAAGTGGGGCTCCTGTGAGCCAGAGGGGGTCTTTGTGTGGCCTTTGGGGCCTGGCCCCCACTGGAGCCCTCCCCGGGTCGCCCTGGCTGGCCTGAAGGAGTCAGCTCTCGGGCTGGGAGACTTTCCCCTCCCCCCCCCACCTCCCGCAGGAAGACCCCTGGTCGCTGTGCAGAGGCAGGCGGGAGGGCTTGTCTTTTGGCCACCAGTGGGGGGGGGGGGGGAGAAGCCCTAAGGATTTGGGGGTGGAGCCTGGAGTTGAGCAGGAGCTCCGCCCCCTCCCACTCATCCCTTTCCTCCAAGGGGGGGGGCTCTGCTCTCCTCCCTCCCTCCTGCCTTTGCAGCACCGGCAAGACTGGGTGGAGGGAGGGGGGTCCCAAGGGGGGCGAGGGTTGCCAGCTCCCGGTGGGAGATTTCCGGGTGAGGGCTGGAGAGGGCGGGGCTTCGTCCAGGTGCAATGCTCTCCAGCCGGCCCTCCCCCCGTGGCGCGCAGCCGGAGTCGGAGCCGAGGAGGAGAGGGGCGGCCGCCAAAGGCGCACGAGGAGCCCCCTCTCAGGTCTTCCACAGCCCGCCGGGGCCCTCGAGAGAGACCCCCAGCAGGCAGCAGCCTGGTCCAGGAGGGCGCCTCGGGCTGGCCGAGGTCCGGCCTCCCTCCTGCCGGGCAGGGAGCGCAGGAGAGTCGCCGCCGCCGCCAGCTCTGCGGGGAGGATGGGATACCTGCAGCTCGTGGGGGGGGGGGGGGGGGCGGGATGGGAAGGAGGGTGACGATCTCCAGCCGCCCCCCGGAGGTTGGCGACCCCAAGGGCTAGCCCGGGCCAGGCCTTCAGGAGCGAGGCCCCCCTTGGTGCGCCCCCGCTCCCCCCCTGCGGGGGGAGTGGAGAAGAGGGGGAGGGGGCTCTCCTGGGGTCAGGCCCGGCCTCCTCGCCTCTGGCTGCCCCCCGGAGGCCCGTCCGAGCCGCATCTTTGCGCGCCCGCTGCGCCCCCGGCAAAGCTCCAAAGGAACCCCGCGGGAACAGCCTCCCGGGAGGAGGCCCAGCAACGAGGCTTGGCTGCTCTGGTCTTCAGAAGAAATAACCTGGGAGGAGACCAGAGCCGCAAGCGGAAGGCTCACGGGAGACCCAAGCGCCATGAGGCCGGGATAATCGCACGCAAGAAGAAAGAAGAATGAGACTGTGGATTTCTTAAGCACTTCTTCCATTCCGGCTTCATGGCGCTTGTGTCTCCCGCGAGCCTTCTGCCCGTGGCTCTTGGCTTTGCTCTGGGTTTCGCGGGGGGGGGGGGGGGCGGGATGGATCCTGCCGCCCCCCCCTGCCAGCCCTACCACGCACGACCCCCCCCCCCGCCTGCCTGGGCCCCTGGCTGGGCTGCTGTGGTGGAGCAAGCCTTCCGCGGTGGAGGAGGAGAGACAGGGGACCCCCCGACTTCCAGGGGACCTCCAGCCTGCCCTTTCTGCCACGGCTGAGGCGGCGAAGCGTCATTAGCGGCAGGAGAGCTGAGGGGGCGCCGTGGAAGGGGCTGCGGAGGGGAGGACGGCTGCAAAGTGCCAGGGAGGGGAGGGAAGCAGGCAAAGCGCAGTCCCTTCTTCACGCCCAAGTTTTCGGCTGGGCTGTCTCAGTCTGGCCACAAGCAGAGCCTCCAGCTTTTGCCCCCACCCCCCAAGGATTCTGAGAAGCGGCAGGCCCTGCAGTGGGTGGGAAAGGGCCGCCCCCCCCCCAGCAACTCCAGTTCAGTCCGACCGTCAGCCTTCCCCAGAGGGGCCGGTGCCCACCGCTGACCTCCAGGCGGCGGCGGGGGGGGGGGGTGCTCTCCTTCTGGCTGGCCAGCGCCCCCTCCCTCGGCGCCGGGGCCGGGTCTCCCCAAGGGGCAGGCGGGGGGGAGTCTGTGGGAGGGAGACGCCCAGCTTGCCCCCCGCCCGCCGTGGGACTCAGCCTCTGGGGGCCGCTTTGGTCTGCCCTGCTGCTGCAGAAGGGAGGCAGCCTGCGGGCAGCCAGGGCAAAGGCCCTCGGGGGAAGGACGAGGGGGGGTGGGGGTTGGCTGCGCAGGGCGGGGGCCGCTGTCGGCCTTTGCAGCGAGCGGGGGCAGCAGCTGGCCTGGCCTGGCCTGGGACAGATCCGGAGCCACACAAATAGCGCCCCCCCCGGACTCTTCTTGGCACAACGTCCCAAAACTCCCCCCCCCCCGGCTTCCTGGAGGGCCCCTCCCTCCCTTCTCCTTGGGCTGCCTGGCCGGAGTGCAGGCGCTCCCTGCGGGGGGGGCTCTTCCTGGGCCCAGCGGAGGGGGTCTGGGCTGGAGGGCCGCGTGGAGGGGCGCTCTTTATCTGCCCCCCGCCCCGCCCTCCGGCCGGTGACTGCCAGCCCCCCCCCCCCCCCGACTTCTCAGCCTTTCCCCGGAGATGGGGGCTGGGGGGCGCCTTCTCGGAGAAGTCCTAGGGGAGACTTGCCCGGCTCTTGGGCTGGCATTCGTCATGCCTTTGGCAGCTGGCAAGCTCGGAGGACCCGGCTCCGGTTTCTGCCAGCTGAGCACCACCTCCCCGCCCCCCCCCCCGCGACTCCTCTGGCCCCCCCTCGCCCCTCCTGCAGCCCCCAAGGCACTGCGCTCCAGCTAGACGACGCCAGCCCTCCAGAAATAGCCCCCCTGCCCTGCCCTGCAGAGAGCTCCGCCAGCCGCAGGCCTGGTGCCCTGGGGAGGCTGGCCAGGCGAGGGGGCAAGAGCTGCTGCGTGCCCCCAAGGAGCCCGCCTCCTCTGCCCCTTTCCTGGGCGGGCAAGCAAGGCAGCCGTGGAGGTGACGGGCCTGCGGCTGGAGGGACCTTCTGGGCCTCTTGCGGGAGGGCGGGCGAAGGCTGGAGGTCTTTGAGCCCTGGCTCGATGGGAAAAGCCCCAAGGAACTCCCCCCCCCCCCCCGACTTAAATGCTCGCAGGAAAGAAGCCCACACAAGGGGGAAAGCCCGTCATGAAAGAAGCCCACATGGAATAGGGTTGCCAAATCCAATTCAAGAAATATCTGGGAACTTCGGAGGTGGAGCCAGGAGGCTTTGGGGGTGGAGCAAGGGTGTGACAAGCACAATTGAACTCCAAAGGGAGTTCTGGCCATTGCATCTAAAGGGACCTCGCTCCTTTTCAATGCCTTCCCTCTATAGGAAATAATGAAGGATAGGGGCACCTTCTTTGGGAGCTCATAGAATTGGACCCCCTGGTCCAATCCTTTTGAAACTTGGAGAGTATTTTGGGGAGAGGCACTGGATGCTATGCTGCAAACTTGGTGCATCTACCTCAAAAACAACCCTCCCCCCAGAGCCCTGGATCAATTCCCCATTATACCATTTTTTAAATTAATTCCAACTATGTTTATTGATTTCTTCCTTCTGGATACTTGCCAGAGTCCTGCTTAGCTTTTTAGATCTCTGAGGCCTTAACTACTCCTGCTCTTAAGAAAGAGAAGCTATCTAAAAAAAAAGGGAAAAAAAGGAAAAAAGAAAGAAAGAGAAGCTCTCACAGAGCAGGCAGTAATTTGCCTAACCCCAAAACCATACATTTTGACATTTTTGAAAAGTATAGGCAAATGATACTTCACAATTCTGGAGTGGAAAAATCCAGACAGAATTCTGGTTTTAAGTGATAGAGATCTTATGCTTGAATTAAACAAAGATATCATCTATGGAGATGGCACCTTTGATAAAGTGCCAAATATGTTTTACCAACTGTTCACATGGCATGCCAAGCTGGGTAATTCACATCCACCATATATTTACATTTTACTTCAAAACAAGAACACGGACACCTATAATAGAATGTTTGAAATAATGAAACCATTGATTCCAGATCTATCACCTCAAAAGGTTTCAGTGGATTTTGAGAAGGCTTGCATGAATCCAGTGAGGATTGCCTTTCCACCCGCTGAGGTCAAAGGGTGTTATTTTCACCTGTGTCAGAGTCTCATTAGGAAAATCAACAGTGTTGGCTTGAAGACTGAACGTGAAACTAATTTGACCATAAAAATTACACTGAAATCTCTTGCTGCATTAGCCTTTGTCCCAATCAATGATGTGAGGACGGTTTTTGATGAGCTTGTTGCCACATTTCCAGATGAAGACACCTCCAATGCAGTGCTCACAGACTTCTTTTTGACATTTATTGAGGGCGCAGCAGGCAGAGATCCTGATTCCTATAAGGATATGGAATCACCATGATGCAGCCCTGGAACGGTCACCAAAGACTATTAACTGTTGTGAGGGATTTCAAAATGCTCTTAATTCCTTGTTCCATTGCAGTCGTCCCAGTGTGTGGTCTCTATTCGATGGACTGAAGATCCTGTGAATTGAGGGGGAGGGGTTTGTGAGTGTCCTGAATTGTGCAGGGGGTTGGACTAGATGGCCCCCGAGATCCCTTCCAACTCTAGGATTCTATGACTGTTAAGAGCAGTTCCTCGGTGGAACAGGCTTCCTCCTTGGGAGGTGGTGGGCTCTCCTTCTTTGAAGGTTTCTAAACAGAGGCTAGATGGCCATCTGACAGCAAGAAGATCCTGTGGATGTAGGGGGAGGGGTTTGTGAGTTTCCTGCCTTGTGCAGGGGGTTGGACTAGATCACCCTGGAGGTCCCTTCCAACTCTAGGATTCTATGACTGTTAAGAGCGGTTCCTCAGTGGAACAGGCTTCCTCCTTGGGAGGTGGTGGGCTCTCCTTTCTTGGAGGTTTATAAACAGATGCTAGATGGCCATCTGACAGCAAGAAGATCCTGTGGATTTAGTGGGAGGGGTTTGTGAGTTTCCTGCCTTGTGCAGGAGGTTGGACTAGATGACCCCGGAGGTCCCTTCCAACTCTAGGATTCTAAGTTCCCACAGGCTTCCTCGGGAGGTGGTGCTCCCCTTCCTTGGAGGTTTTTCAACAGAGGCTGGATGGCCATCTGACAGCAGTGAGGATCCTGTGAATTTAGGGGGATGGTTTGTGAGTTTCCTGCCTTGTGCAGGGGGTGGACTAGATGGCCCTGGAGGTCTCTTCCAACTCTATGATTCTATGACTGTTAAGAGCAGTTCCTCAGTGGAACAAGCTTCCTCCTCGGGAGGTGGTGGGCTCTCCTTCCTTGGAGGTTTTTCAACAGAGGCTAGATGGCCATCTGACAGCAATGAAGATCCTGTGATTTTAGGGGGAGGTGTTTGTGAGTTTCCTGCATGGTGCAGGGGCTTGGACTAGATGACCTTGGAGGTACCTTCCAATACTAGGATTCTATGACTGTTAAGAGCGGTTCCTCAGTGCAACAGGCTTCCTCCTTGGGAGGTGGTGGCTCTCCTTCCTTGGAGGTTTATAAACAGATGCTAGATGGCCATCTGACAGCAAGAAGATCCTGTGGATTTAGGGGGAGGGGTTTGTGAGTTTCCTGCCTTGTGCAGGGGGTTGGACTAGATCACCCTGGAGGTCCCTTCCAACTCTAGGATTCTATGACTGTTAAGAGCGGTTCCTCAGTGGAACAGGCTTCCTCCTTGGGAGGTGGTGGGCTCTCCTTCCTTGGAGGTTTTTCAACAGAGGCTAGATGGCCCATCTGACAGCAAGATCCTGTGGATTTAGGGGGAGGGGTTTGTGAGTTTCCTGCCTTGTGCAGGAGGTTGGGACTAGATGACCCCGGAGGTCCCTTCCAACTCTAGGATTCTAAGTTCCCACAGGCTTCCTCGGGAGGTGGTGCTCCCCTTCCTTGGAAGTTTTTCAACAGAGGCTGGATGGCCATCTGACAGCAGTGAGGATCCTGTGAATTTAGGGGGAGGGGTTTGTGAGTTTCCTGCCTTGTGCAGGGGGTGGACTAGATGGCCCTGGAGGTCTCTTCCAACTCTATGATTCTATGACTGTTAAGAGCAGTTCCTCAGTGGAACAAGCTTCCTCCTCGGGAGGTGGTGGGCTCTCCTTCCTTGGAGGTTTTTCAACAGAGGCTAGATGGCCATCTGACAGCAATGAAGATCCTGTGAATTTAGGGGGAGGTGTTTGTGAGTTTCCTGCATGGTGCAGGGGCTTGGACTAGATGACCTTGGAGGTACCTTCCAATACTAGGATTCTATGACTGTTAAGAGCGGTTCCTCAGTGCAACAGGCTTCCTCCTTGGGAGGTGGT